>NC_069501.1:1180523767-1180823767 GCF_027579735.1 Bombina bombina | reverse complement strand
AGGTCCTGGAGTGGCCTAGCCAGTCTCCAGATCTCAACCCCATAGAAAACCTTTGGAGGGAGTTGAAAGTCTGTGTTGCCCAGCGACAGCCCCAAAACATCACTGCTCTAGAGGAGATCTGCATGCAGGAATGGGCCAACATACCAGCAACAGTGTGTGACAACCTTGTGAAGACTTACAGAAAACGTTTGACCTCTGTCATTGCCATCAAAGGATATATAACAAAGTATTGAGATGAACTTTTGATATTGACCAAATACTTATTTTCCACCATAGTTTGCAAATAAATTCTTTCCAAATCAGACAATGTGATTGTCTGGATTTGTTTCCACATTTTGTCTCTCATAGTTGAGGTATACCTATGATGAAAATTACAGGCCTCTCTCATCTTCTTAAGTGGGAGAACTTGCACAATTGGTGGCTGACTAAATACTTTTTTCCCCACTGTATATATAAATATAAATTTAAAAATTTAAAACATATATAACGCTTTCCTCCTGATTGGACTCAAACTGCAATATACATGGTTCATCTACATAAGGGTCAAGGGTTTTAAGTTAGAGATTTTAGTCTTGAAAGGATTGTGTGAATAACATTTTTGTTTAAAATTGTTCAAGGAAGGGGCTTCTGTCACAGTGCTGGGGAGTGTTCCATAGAGATGGAGTAAGATAAATAATAACTCGAACACCACATTTTTGGTGAGTCCCTGGCAGATTTAGCTTCAGGGCATATACTCATGATATAAGGAAGCAATATGAATCTGCTTTTGTATCAAAACTTTAGACTGTTTAGAACCTAAAGGGTTAAACATTGAATTAGATATACAGGCTTTTTTATGAAGAAAAAACACCTTTTTTATGGTTTTAAATTCTTTTTAATATGCCCTTTTACTGTTTTGAATATGTCCTCTTATTGTATGTATTGAAATGTTTTTTATCTTTATATTTTAAAGTTTTTAATGATCGGAATGAATTATATATTTATAGGAATTATAATGAATTTTGATCATAAGAATGGATAGCATATGAATTTTAGGTATGTATTGAGTATTGCACATTGGTTATATTATTTCTTTTTAATATTGTATATACTAGATGTGGATTATTAGTGTTGGTTATTTATTTAACTCGCTTATGTGGTTTATATATAATGTATTCTTTGCAATCAGTGCAATATCTATGAGCGTATTTTAACTTTAGTGATTATCATTATTATTGCTGCTGATTAGGGGGTTTTGATTAGATAGC
Source organism: Bombina bombina (assembly GCF_027579735.1). Lineage (NCBI taxonomy): Eukaryota > Metazoa > Chordata > Amphibia > Anura > Bombinatoridae > Bombina > Bombina bombina. Next base: position 1,180,822,520 of record NC_069501.1, on the reverse strand, counting down.
GAACTTTGCTCCACTATATGCCTGTTATATCACACTATGGACTTTTATTTAATTACTCACTTACAGCCGGGTTACTATTGGTACCTCCCCGGTATATAAAGGCTACTGTGGAGCAGTATGGGTATTCTTGAAAAAGTCCCGTCGATCGGGACGAAGCGTGTTGAAGTTTTCAAGTTTGCTACCTCTTTTGTCCCTAAGAGGGAACCGTAGCTCTTATCCTACTGCCTACAGCCGTTAATTCAGCGCTGAACGCCCTAAAGACGTCACCATCCCGTGACTGCAGAGCGGGTTAGGAAGGATTGTCAATACAGCGTGAGGCTTGGATATCCCCATATCTTACAACCTAATACCGGAGTGATTCGGAGTGGACATCAGGGGGACACTTTCTGGCAGTCGGCCTTGATGCGAATTGTGCTTACAAATATCTTGTGAGTGTTTTTAATCCTTATGTGTTGTTCAAATAAATTGTTATATACTACATTTGAGTTGGCGCTCCTCTTCTTTTCTTTTTTATAGCTACGTGGGAACTTTGGAAGTTCATGTCAGAGGAGCAGCGGGACTTTTTTGGCAATTATCCGCCTAGCGTATAATATTATCTTTTGAACTCTATCTGGGGACTTTGGTCTTTTAAGTACTGGTTTTTGATTGGACTGAATAACCAGATACTTGTGTATATACACGTGAATTTTTATTATGTTTAATTAACGCATATACATGTATTATTTATTGTGATTATTGCTACATATTTTGGGGTGTACTTATAGCGCTTTGCTGTATATCTCTATTTATAGATCTTTTTTTCTATCTTTATCTTTCCAAGCAGAGCAGCTTTCCCTCACAGCACTTTTAATATGGATAATACTGAATTAGAGATTGTCAGTGAGAACAGCTCCATTATTCAGGGTAATTCTGCAGGTCCCACCCAATTTGGTGATAATAATTGGCGTAACAATAGACAAAGGTCATCTAATCTACTGGAGGGTAACAATATTAAAGACCCATTAGTAGATCCCATGGTATTATTTAGAGACCTAGAAAAACTTTTATTGAAGGATGCAAAGGAGTGGCAAGATTTAGTACTCCTGGATAATTATATCCTTCATGATATCATACCTAGGGGACTTAGGATTTTTAAATTTCCAGCATTTAATTTGGATGAAGTTGAGTTTCAACTAGAATGGGAACAGATATTGCATGCTTGTTCAAAGGCACTCATTAAATTACTAATTAAATATAGAGAATTTAAATTGAATTCTCTAAAAACTGAGATAGATGACCTAGTAACAAAGATACAACCCTTTGAACATATACAAAAATGGAAGGAACTTAATATGAATATTCAACAAAGGGTAGACTCCTTTTCTAGTGAGATACAAAACAATAAAACCAGAAAACTACAAAGAGACTTGGAAGATTTTAAAACAGACCAAGTATACTCTTATAGGAAGAATATATCACAAAGAAATAGAAGTCAGGAAGAGACAGACAATGCAATACAATCTGATTCTAATTATAGATAGTCAGACAAGGGAACAACCACCTGCAAAACTAAATAGTACCAATAACAATAGAATATCTGTAGGTCCTCGCAAAACCAACACTCGTGATAACCAAACCCCTAGGGGAAATTGGGTTAAATCTAATTACCATATGAAAAATAAACAGAAAGGAAGTGTTAATAGAATTTATGATAATCCGAATCAGGGTGCGGGGGCTAACTATCAATACAGGGATTAAAATGCATGGTATGAAGTCCCTGTACACAATAGATTTTCTAGCCTCAATAAATAGCCACAATCACCTAGATGGCAATATGAAGGTGCCAAACCTAAAAATAAAAACAATTATAACCATACACATACTCATACACCTAGAGCGAATCATAAGTCTGATACTCGGACTCAAGAGAATCAGCATTTTTTAGAGGTACCCCCTGGAGACAGCAAGGGGGGGGGGGCAAAAATTAGGGCAGCAACATTACAAACAACAGACACCGTATTATCACCCTATAGAAGGGCAAAACCCAGGGAGGGAGAATTTTTTAACCAAGCCCCTAAACCAGAGGAACCCAAAAAGAACTATAGACTAATTAGACCAAGAGGAAATAGGGGAGGATCCAAATCAAGGAAAAAGAAACAAAGAGAGATGGTATTAGAGGCAAATAGTAAGATGATTTTTAACTTATCTGACAAAAGTTTTTCAACTAGTGAATTAAGATTACTTACTAAGGGTTTAAATGTCTCACCCAATAGCATACCCAACTATTTTAATCTTTATATTGATGTTCAAAAATTTGTAAGAAAGGTCACATTAAAACATTACTTTTCTAAAAATATCAATATACTAGAAAATACAGATAATGTAAGTAATGAAGATATCTATATTCTAGAGAGTCTAGGGGACAATTTAGATGCTGACACACCTGGAGTGGATTTCAATCTATCTGGTTTATCACTATATGAAGATACCAATGATTTTACTGTGAAACATTGCCCTTTGAAACGCCAATCTATATTTTATCCCATCCATAGCCAAACAGAATATATAAAAATATTCAATAGGCTAGTATGTCAAGATATTGAGGAACTTTCCAACAAAACTACACATAGATTGAGACCTGATAAAGACAATCTTTCTAAAGAAGAAAGGGTAGCCCTCCAAACACTGAGTGCAGACAATGATATTGTTTTTAGAGCTGCCGATAAGGGTGGAGGTATAGTGGTGCAAAACAGGAGGGACTATCTAGCAGAAGCACACCATTTATTAGCAGATAGAGAAACTTATTTACCTCTAACTTTTAACCCTACCGAGAAATTTAAGAAGGAACTTTTTAAACTTTTAAATGAAGCTAAGTCTATGAAGGTTTTAAATACAGAAGAATATCAATTTTTATATGAAGTGGCCCCCAAAATATCTTGTTTTTATCATTTACCTAAGGTCCATAAGGATCCTCTAAACCCTCCGGGTAGACCTATTGTCTCTGGGATAGGCTCTTTATGTGATAATTTATCCAAATATGTGGATTCATATTTACAACCTATTGTTGTATCTACCAGAGCCTATCTCAGAGACACCATTGATGTCATAAACAAAATGGAGGGTATAGAATGGCATAAAGACTATATATGGATCACTTGTGATGCAGCCGCGCTATATACTAGCATTCCCCATTTACAAGGCATAGCAGCCATTAGAGAATCATTATGTAACAGTCACATACCAGAAGTCCAACGAAAATTCATTGAGGACGCTGTACATTTTGTTTTAACTCATAATTACTTTTTATTTGAGGGTATTTTTTATCACCAAATACAGGGAACGGCGATGGGAACCACTTTTGCCCCATCATACGCAAATCTTTATATGTCCCTAATTGAAAACAGCTTTGTTTGGAATAATAATCCCTTTTTAAACAATATTTTTAAATATTTTAGATATATAGATGATATTTTAATAATATGGCAGGGCCCTAAGGATAAAATAGAAGATTTTATTTCTCATATTAATTGTAATATTTTTAATTTAAAATTCACATATGAAAGTTCCTCAGAATCGGTATCATTTCTAGACTTGGTGTTATACTGTGATACTCATACTAATAAGGTTTGTGTTAAAAATTATCATAAACCCACTGACAGAAATGGCTTGCTAAACGCTAAGAGTGGCCACTATAAACAGTGGATAAATAATGTTTCATTAGGGCAATATCAGAGAATCAGACGTAATTGTACGCACATAGAAGATTACAATAAAGAAGCTGATTATTTGACAAATAAATTTATAGAGAAAGGTTACAATAGGGAACTATTGGATACTGCCAGAACAAAAGTCCTAAATATGGATAGAGAATTACTCATTACCAACCAATATGGGAATAAAGACAGAAACTTTACTAGGAAGAATCAAAATGAGGGAACTGTTAAATTTATTACAAGGTATAACAATCAGCACCACCAGATTAAAAAAAATATTAATAAACACTGGAATGTACTAAAGCTTGATCCTGTGCTACAAAGTGTACTAAGTGACAAACCTGAAGTTATATTTAGGAAGAACAAGGACCTTAAAAATTATATAGCACCCACCAAACTTAGACAAAAAACATTAAATGGTAATCTGACTAGTTGGTGTGGGAGCCATGTAGGCTTGTATCCATGCAAGGTTCCTGAATGTATTATGTGCCCCTTAATAGATAGTAACCACACTACATTTACTAATTATAATGGTAAACGGGTATACAAATGCAAATTTAGATGCACTTGTCACACTACCTATGTTGTATACCAATTAAGCTGCAAATGTGGCAAAATTTACATAGGTAGGACAAAAAGAAAAATCAAATATAGACTTCGAGAGCATGTAAAAAATATAGAATCGGGTTTTGATAATCACAGTGTCTCGTACCATTTCAAGGTCTGTCATAATCAGAATCCCAAAGACCTTAGCATTAAAATCATTGAATGGGTGGCACCAGATAAATGGGACACCAATAGGCTGTTGAAATTGAGACAAAGGGAAACCTATTGGATCAAAACTTTAGACTGTTTAGAACCTAAAGGGTTAAACATTGAATTAGATATACAGGCTTTTTTATGAAGAAAAAACACCTTTTTTATGGTTTTAAATTATTTTTAATATGCCCTTTTACTGTTTTGAATATGTCCTCTTATTGTATGTATTGAAATGTTTTTTATCTTTATATTTTAAAGTTTTTAATGATCGGAATGAATTATATATTTATAGGAATTATAATGAATTTTGATCATAAGAATGGATAGCATATGAATTTTAGGTATGTATTGAGTATTGCACATTGGTTATATTATTTCTTTTTAATATTGTATATACTAGATGTGGATTATTAGTGTTGGTTATTTATTTAACTCGCTTATGTGGTTTATATATAATGTATTCTTTGCAATCAGTGCAATATCTATGAGCGTATTTTAACTTTAGTGATTATCATTATTATTGTTGCTGATTAGGGGGTTTTGATTAGATAGCGAACTTTGCTCCACTATATGCCTGTTATATCACACTATGGACTTTTATTTAATTACTCCCTTACAGCCGGGTTACTATTGGTACCTCCCCGGTATATAAAGGCTACTGTGGAGCAGTATGGGTATTCTTGATAAAGTCCCGTCGATCGGGAAGAAACGCGTTTAAGTTTACAAGTTTGCTACCTCTTTTGTCCCTAAGAGGGAACCGTAGCTCTTATCCTACTGCCTACAGCCATTAATTCAGCGCTGAACGCCCTAAAGATGTCACCATCCCGCGACTTCAGAGCGGGTTAGGAAGGATTGTCAATACAGCGTGAGGCTTGGATATCCCCATATCTTACAACCCAATACCGGAGTGATTCGGAGTGGACATCAGGGGGACACTTTCTGGCAGTCGGCCTTGATGCAAATTGTGCTTACAAATATCTTGTGAGTGTTTTTAATCCTTATGTGTTGTTCAAATAAATTGTTATATACTACATTTGAGTCAGCGCTCCTCTTCTTTTCTTTTTTATAGCTACGTGGGAACTTTGGAAGTTCATGTCAAAGGAGCAGCGGGACTTTTTTGGCAATTATCCGCCTAGCGTATAATATTATCTTTTGAACTCTATCTGGGGACTTTGGTCTTGTAAGTACTGGTTTTTGATTGGACTGAATAACCAGATACTTGTGTATATACACGTGAATTTTTATTATGTTTAATTAACGCATATACATGTATTATTTATTGTGATTATTGTGATTATTGCTACATATTTTGGGGTGTACTTATAGCGCTTTGCTGTGTATCTCTATTTATACTGCTTTTGTACTGCTCATAAAGTCAGGAGAAGGAAGTTCCCACATATTTCAGGGTTTAAATAAGGGGAATTGGGGCAATTAAATAATACATTTTTTTGCTATGCATAATTAAACTTTTTTTTTTATATATTATTTTATTTATATTAAGTGGTTCAATACAGAAAACCAAAGGGGTCAATATCAATGATATAGAACAGAAAAAAACAACCTAAAAGCACAAGAATTTTTCATCAACCCCTTAAAAAAAAAAAATTATACATTTTTATATACAAAACAGAAAAAAAGACATTAACAGAATACAAGAGATTATAATTTCCTTGAATCCTTAATCATGTATATATATGACCACTTTTACTTTTATCTTCACATACAAAGGCCTAGATTTGGAGTTTGGCGGTAAAAGGGCTGTTAACGCTCCGCGGGTTTTTTTCTGGCTGCACCATAAATTTAACTCTGGTATCGAGAGTTCAAACAAATGCTGCGTTAGGCTCCAAAAAAGGAGCGTAGAGCATTTTTACCGCAAATGCAACTCTCGATACCAGAGTTGCTTACGGACGCGGCCGGCCTCAAAAACGTGCTCGTGCACGATTCTCCCATAGGAAACAATGGGGCTGTTTGAGCTGAAAAAAAACCTAACACCTGCAAAAAAGCAGCGTTCAGCTCCTAACGCAGCCCCATTGTTTGCTATGGGGAAACACTTCCTACGTCTGCACCTAACACCCTAACATGAACCCCGAGTCTAAACACCCCTAACCTTACACTTATTAACCCCTAATCTGCCGCCCCCGCTATCGCTGACCCCTGCATATTTTTTTTAACCCCTAATCTGCCGCTCCGTAAACCGCCGCAACCTACGTTATCCCTATGTACCCCTAATCTGCTGCCCTAACATCGCCGACCCCTATATTATATTTATTAACCCCTAATCTGCCCCCCTCAACGTCGCCGACACCTGCCTACACTTATTAACCCCTAATCTGCCGAGCGGACCTGAACGCTACTATAATAAAGTTATTAACCCCTAATCCGCCTCACTAACCCTATCATAAATAGTATTAACCCCCTAATCTGCCCTCCCTAACATCGCCGACACCTAACTTCAATTATTAACCCCTAATCTGACGACCGGAGCTCACCGCTATTCTAATAAATGTATTAACCCCTAAAGCTAAGTCTAACCCTAACACTAACACCCCCCTAACTTAAATATAATTTACATCTAACGAAATAAATTAACTCTTATTAAATAAATTATTCCTATTTAAAGCTAAATACTTACCTGTAAAATAAATCCTAATATAGCTACAATATAAATTATAATTATATTATAGCTATTTTAGGATTAATATTTATTTTACAGGTAACTTTGTATTTATTTTAACCAGGTACAATAGCTATTAAATAGTTAAGAACTATTTAATAGCTAAAATAGTTAAAATAATAACAAATTTACCTGTAAAATAAATCCTAACCTAAGATATAATTAAACCTAACACTACCCTATCAATAAAATAATTAAATAAACTACCTACAATTACCTACAATTAACCTAACACTACACTATCAATAAATTAATTAAATACAATACCTACAAATAAATACAATTAAATAAACTAGCTAAAGTACAAAAAATAAAAAAGAACTAAGTTACAAAAACTAAAAAAATATTTACAAACATAAGAAAAATATTACAACAATTTTAAACTAATTACACCTACTCTAAGCCCCCTAATAAAATAACAAAGCCCCCCAAAATAAAAAATTCCCTACCCTATTCTAAATTAAAAAAGTTACAAGCTCTTTTACCTTACCAGCCCTGAACAGGGCCCTTTGCGGGGCATGCCCCAAGAATTTCAGCTCTTTTGCCTGTAAAAGAATAAATACAATACCCCCCCCCAACATTACAACCCACCACCCACATACCCCTAATCTAACCCAAACCCCCCTTAAATAAACCTAACACTAAGCCCCTGAAGATCTTCCTACCTTGTCTTCACCATCCAGGTATCACCGATCCGTCCTGGCTCCAACATCTTCATCCAACCCAAGCGGGGGTTGGCGATCCATAATCCGGTGCTGAAGAGGTCCAGAAGAGGCTCCAAAGTCTTCCTCCTATCCAGCAAGAAGAGGACATCCGGACCGGCAAACATCTTCTCCAAGCGGCATCTTCGATCTTCTTCCATCCGGAGCGAAGCGGCAGGATCCTGAAGACCTCCAGCGCGGAACATCCATCCGGACCGACGACTGAACGACGAATGACTGTTCCTTTAAGGGACGTCATCCAAGATGGCGTCCCTCGAATTCCGATTGGCTGATAGGATTCTATCAGCCAATCGGAATTAAGGTAGGAATTTTCTGATTGGCTGATGGAATCAGCCAATCAGAATCTAGTTCAATCCGATTGGCCGATCCAATCAGCCAATCAGATTGAGCTCGCATTCTATTGGCTGATCGGAACAGCCAATAGAATGCGAGCTCAATCTGATTGGCTGATTGGATCGGCCAATCGGATTGAACTAGATTCTGATTGGCTGATTCCATCAGCCAATCAGAAAATTCCTACCTTAATTCCGATTGGCTGATAGAATCCTATCAGCCAATCGGAATTCGAGGGACGCCATCTTGGATGACGTCCCTTAAAGGAACAGTCATTCGTCGTTCAGTCGTCGGTCCGGATGGATGTTCCGCGCTGGAGGTCTTCAGGATCCTGCCGCTTCGCTCCGGATGGAAGAAGATCGAAGATGCCGCTTGGAGAAGATGTTTGCCGGTCCGGATGTCCTCTTCTTGCCGGATAGGAGGAAGACTTTGGAGCCTCTTCTGGACCTCTTCAGCACGGGGATTGCCAACCCCCGCTTGGGTTGGATGAAGATGTTGGAGCCAGGACGGATCGGTGATACCTGGATGGTGAAGACAAGGTAGGACGATCTTCAGGGGCTTAGTGTTAGGTTTATTTAAGGGGGGTTTGGGTTAGATTAGGGGTATGTGGGTGGTGGGTTGTAATGTTGGGGGGGGTATTGTATGTTTTTTTTACAGGCAAAAGAGCTGAAATTCTTGGGGCATGCCCCGCAAAGGGCCCTGTTCAGGGCTGGTAAGGTAAAAGAGCTTGTAACTTTTTTAATTTAGAATAGGGTAGGGAATTTTTTATTTTGGGGGGCTTTGTTATTTTATTAGGGGGCTTAGAGTAGGTGTAATTAGTTTAAAATTGTTGTAATATTTTTCATATGTTTGTAAATATTTTTTTATTTTTTGTAACTTAGTTCTTTTTTATTTTTTGTACTTTAGCTAGTTTATTTAATTGTATTTATTTGTAGCAATTGTGTTTAATTAATTTATTGATAGTGTAGTGTTAGGTTAATTGTAGGTAATTGTAGGTAGTTTATTTAATTATTTTATTGATAGGGTAGTGTTAGGTTTAATTATATCTTAGGTTAGGATTTATTTTACAGGTAAATTTGTTATTATTTTAACTATTTTAGCTATTAAATAGTTCTTAACTATTTAATAGCTATTGTACCTAGTTAAAATAAATACCAAGTTGCCTGTAAAATAAATATTAATCCTAAAATAGCTATAATATAATTATAATTTATATTGTAGCTATATTAGGATTTATTTTACAGGTAAGTATTTAGCTTTAAATAGGAATAATTTATTTAATAAGAGTTAATTTATTTCGTTAGATGTAAATTATATTTAAGTTAGGGGGGTGTTAGTGTTAGGGTTAGACTTAGCTTTAGGGGTTAATACATTTATTAGAATAGCGGTGAGCTCCGCTCGGCAGATTAGGGGTTAATAATTGAAGTTAGGTGTCGGCGATGTTAGGGAGGGCAGATTAGGGGGTTAATACTATTTATGATAGGGTTAGTGAGGCGGGTTAGGGGTTAATAACTTTATTATAGTAGCGCTCAGGTCCGCTCGGCAGATTAGGGGTTAATAAGTGTAGGCAGGTGTCGGCGACGTTGAGGGGGGCAGATTAGGGGTTAATAAATATAATATAGGGGTCGGCGGTGTTAGGGGTAGCAGATTAGGGGTACATAGGGATAACGTAGGTGGCGGCGCTTTGCGGTCGGAAGATTAGGGGTTAATTATTTTAAGTAGCTGGCGGCGATGTTGTGGGGGGCAGGTTAGGGGTTAATAAATATAATACAGGGGTCGGCGGGGTTAGGGGCAGCAGATTAGGGGTACATAAGTATAACGTAGGTGGCGGTCGGCAGATTAGGGGTTAAAAATTTTAATCGAGTGGCGGCGATGTGGGGGGAGCTCGGTTTAGGGGTACATAGGTAGTTTATGGGTGTTAGTGTACTTTAGGGTACAGTAGTTAAGAGCTTTATAAACCGGCGTTAGCCAGAAAGCTCTTAACTCCTGCTATTTTCAGGCGGCTGGAGTTTTGTCGTTAGAGCTCTAACGCTCACTTCAGAAACGACTCTAAATACCGGCGTTAGAAAGATCCCATTGAAAAGATAGGATACGCAAATGGCGTAGGGGGATCTGCGGTATGGAAAAGTCGCGGCTGAAAAGTGAGCGTTAGACCCTTTAATCACTGACTCCAAATACCAGCGGGCGGCCAAAACCAGCGTTAGGAGCCTCTAACGCTGGTTTTGACGGCTACCGCAGAACTCCAAATCTAGGCCATAGTTTCTGATTTTAATTCATAGATCATCACAGGGGTGTGAGAGGGGGGATAATTAAACATTTTATATTACAATGTCAAAATGTTTCATATCTTTGAAATTTGTTTTTCAAAAATTAATCTATTTTATTTTTTCTGATCTAAAAATATCCTCCTTCAAGTATATATATATATATAAGTGTTTATTCTCTACAGACAGAATAAACATTGTCGTATCCAACAATTTATAATAATTTCCTCTCTCTGGCATGTACTGTAGATATCACATATATTTGTTGAATGCATATACAAAAACTATCCAATGAAATATAATATTAATAAACCAATATAGGGCTAGATTACAAGTGGCGCGCTATTGTTAGTGTGGGACACGATAAGCATTATCCCGACTACGCTAACTTGTGCAAGTATTACAAGTTGAAAGTAAATGCGTTAGCTCGAGCACAAAGTAAATTTGCATTCTTCAGGTTAGCACGACTGAAGACCTCGAGTAAAGTATAAGGGTTAAATAAAATGTGGACCAAACACAATAAAATACCCGAAAATAAAGTGTTACAGTTATAGTTTCTGATAAAAATATTTCACATAAATATTGATAAAATGTTTTTATAAGGGGTAAACGATGTGTGGTATATGACAAGGTATTTGGCAGGAATGGGGCTATAATGTATTAGTAGATGTCTAAAGTGTAAGGGTGTATATATGTGTGTGTATATATATATATATATATAGTATATATGCATATACATGTGTATTTAGGTGTTTATATATGTAAATATATATAAATATATATATATATATATATATATATACACATACACATACTGTACATATGGGGCCAAAAGTATTGATACCCTTGTTTTAAGAAACAGCGCAATTATTTTCTGAACTAAGTAACAATTGACAACGGCATTTGGTATCCACCATTCTTTATTTGAAATGTAATAAAACAGAAACTTCATTTTTTATTTATGACTTTACATATTACTTTAAACAGTAAAACAAATAAGAATGGCACAGACAAAAATAATGATACTCTTTAGCTAATATTTTGTAGCACAGCCTTTGGAGACAATAACAGCAATAAAGTGCTATCTGTAGCTCTGAATAAGATTTCTACAATATTCAATTGAGATTTTGGGCCACTCTTCTTTAGCAAACTTCTCCAGTTCTCTCAGGTTTGATGGGTGCCTTTTCCCAACTGCAAGTTTCAGCTCTTTTCATGGATATTTCATGGGATTCAGATCTGGATTCATAGAAGGCCACTTCGGAATGGTCCAATATTTTCTTCTCATCCATTCTTGGGTGCCTTTTGAGGAACGTTTCATGTCATTATCCTGCTAGAGGAACCATGACCTGCGACGGAGACACAGCTTTCTGACACTGGGCAGAATGTTTCACTCCAGAATTCTTTTATAGTCTTCTGATTTCATCATGCCCTGCACAGATTCTAGGCACCCAGTGCCAAGGGCAGCTAAGCAACTCCAAAACATCACTAAGCCTCCTTTATGTTTTACGGTAGGGATGTTGTTCTTTTGTAAATATGGAGTTGTGATTTGCCAAAAAACTCTGCTTTCATTTTGTCTGTCCAAAGGACATTCTCCCAGAAGTGGGAATGATAAAAAGATATCCAACCAAGGAAATCTCATAAAGGGGGTCCACTAAATAAAGGTCCCAAAAGTTCCCAAAAGGTCCTGGCACTTCTGAAAGAACACTCCCAAACAGATGGGATAAAAATTCAAAAAGCTTATTACATCCAATGATTAAAAGCATGTATAGATACAACACATGGACACATGTAAAAATAAGAACAAGACTGAAATGGGGTAGCCATGGCCCCTCAACATCAGACACGTTTCATGCTGGGTAAACACTTAATCCCTGATAATCTGAGGGTTCAAGGTGTTGACCTTAAAAAGGAAAATACACAAATAGAAATCAAGCATGTAATGAACCCCTAGTATAGTTCAGGTACTGCCTTAAAGTGAAGGTCAATTTTGATGAATTAGTGCCCGGTTTTTAATAATCCTATTAAAACAAGGGCACTTTAAAGGACCAGTCAACACATGTAGATTTGCATAATCAACAAATGCAAGATAACAAGACAATGCAATAGCACTTAGTCTGAATTTCAAATGAGTAGTAGATTTTATTTCTGATAATTTTAAAAGTTATGTCTTTTTCCACTTCCCCTGTACCATGTGACAGCCATCAGCCAATCACAAATGCATACACGTACCATGTGACAGCCATCAGCCATTCACAAATGCATACACACTTATTCTTATACATGCTCAGTAGGAGCTAGTGATTAAAAAAGTTTAAACATAGAAAGACTGTGCACATTTAGTTAATGGAAGTAAATTGGAAAGTTGTTTAAAATGGCATGATCTAGCTGAATAATGAAAGTTTAATTTTGATTGAGTGTCCCTTTAATTCATCAAAATTGACATTTCACTTGTTTTTTTCAAAAACGTACCTTTTAATCCTTAGAGCCACTGCAGCGATTCCTCCGCCCATCGCAAGCCCTCTTCGCGGGTCCAAAATGACGAATCCGGCTTCCTCCAATCACGGCATTGCCTCAGGCCATGATCTCCCTGCAGGGGAAGCCATGATTGGAGGAAGCCGGATTCGTCATTTCTGACGTAAGAAGGGGCTTCCGACAGCCGGGGGAATCGCTGGAGCGGCTCTCAGGATTGAAAGGTACGTTTTAGAAGAAAACTAGTGAAATGCCAATTTTGATAAATTAAAGTGCCCTTGTTTTTAATAGGATTATTAAAAACTGGGCACTAATTCATCAAAATTGACCTTCACTTGAAAGAAAAACACCTTATAATTTGTTTTGGTTACTAATTCTAATGTGTTAATAAAGATACAGTGTATACAATCTGTTTATAGCTATTCAGATCAGCAAAAAAATTTTTATCTAATACATTACACATTATAGAATTTTTTTAGCAAACAAGTATCAAAAGGAAATGTTATACTTATAGTAACAAATAATTAGTTTCTAATAAACAAATCTACATCCATACGGGAGTTTAAACCTTTTGGAATTCTAGTATCCAAATTCAAAATTCAAAACACCTTTTTTTCATTGAGTTTGTCCTCTCTGTTACCACCTCTTCTGCCCACAGGGACAAAATCAAAGCCTGTTGCACTGGTTCAGCTATAATGAAAACCTGGCCTGTTGGGGGTACTTGAGGACCGCGGGTGAGAAACACTGGGTTAGACAACTGGGTCAGAGCATCACTAAAATGGCAAGCTTTTTGGGGTGTACCCGATATGCAGTGGTTAGTACCTACCAAAATTTGTGCAAGGAAGGACAACTGGTGAACCGGCGTCAGGGTCATGGACGCTCAAGGCTTATTGTTGCATGTGGGGAGAGAAGGCTAGCCCTTCTGGTCTAAAGACACAGGAGAGCTACTGTAGCTGAAATTGTTGAAACAAATAATGCTGGCCATGATAAAAGGTAGCACAGTGCATCGCAGTTTGCTGTGTATGGGACTGCGTAGCAGCAGACCGGTGAGAGTGCCCATGATGACCCCTGTCCACCACTGAAATCACCTTCAATGGGGACGTGAGCATCAGAAGTGGATCATGGAGCAATGGAAGAATGATGCCTAGTCTGATGAATCACGTTTTCTTTTAGATTAGGTGAATGACCGGGTGCATGTGCGTAATTTACCTGGGGAAGAAATGGCAGCAGGATGCACTATGGGAAGAAGGAAGGCCGGGGGGGGGGGCAGTGTTATGATCTGGGCAATGTTCTGCTGGGAAACCTTGGGTCCTGGCATTCATGTGGATGTTACTTTGACATGTACTACCTACCTAGAGATTGTTGCAGACCACGTACACCTCTTCATTGCAATGGTGTTCCCTGATGACAGCGGCCTCTTTCAGCCAGATAATGCACCCTGCCACACTGCAAAAATTGTTCAGGATTGGTTTGAGGAACAAAGGGTTCAAGGTGTTGCCTTGGCCTCCAAATTCCCCAGATCTCAATCCGATTGAGCATCTGTGGGATGTGCTGGAATCAATAATCCGATCCATGGAGGCCCCACCTCGCAACTTGCAGCACTTAAAGGGACACTCAATCAAAATTAAACTTTCATTATTCAGATAGAGCATGCCATTTTAAAAAACTTTCCAATTTACTTCCATTAACTAAATGTGCATAGTCTTTTTATATTTAAACTTTTTGAGTCACCAGCTCCTACTAAGCATGTGCAAGAATAAGTTTGTATGCATTTGTGAATGGCTGATGGCTGTCAGATGGTACAGGGGGAGTGGAAAAGACATAACTTTTAAAATTGTCAGAAAAAAAATCTACTACTCATTTGAAGTTCAGACTAAGTGCTATTGCATTGTCTTGTTATCTTGCATTTGTTGATTATGCAAATCTACTGTGTTGACTGGTCCTTTAAAGGATCTGCTGCTAATGTCTTCATTCTAAATACCACAGTACAAGTTCAGAGGTCTTTTATTTTATTAATATATCATTTAAAGGGACAGTGTACATCAATTTTCATATAACTGCATGTAATAGACACTACTATAAAGAATAATATGCACGGATACTAATCTAAAAATCCAGTATAAAACCTTTTAAAAATGTACTTAGAAGCTCCCAGTTTAGCACTGTTGATGAGGTTAGGCTGGGACACCTACTTGAAGATGCTGAGAAAGCAGGACGTGCAGACCCTCCCCCCCCCCCCTTCCCTGCATATGAAAAGACCCATTACATAAATAGGAGCAACCAGGAATCTTTAGACTTCAGTCTACATCTGATACTTTGGGGCTTGGTTAGGAGTCTGAAAGTCAGCACAATGTTATTAAAAAATAAGTAAAACTATACATTGTTACAAAAACCCTCCCAGATTGGCTATATATATATATGGATCATCTACAAAACAATTATGCAAAAATCTATTGTACAATGTCCCTTTAACTGTCTTCTGAAGCTGTTGGCTCCTCTGCTTTTTATAAACTGTTGGTTCCTCTGCTTTTTATAAACTGATGGTTCCTCTGCTGTGTATAAATGTGTGAAGTGTATAAATGCCGGGAAAATGCTTGCCTCTGGATTTTACTAAGAAATTTGCTATTGTAAAGTAACCATTGCACTTAAACCCTTACAGTTATATAGCCTCAAATGACACTTGAATCAGAATGATCTTCACAACTTTTGCATCCCTATATTTATATATTATTTACATATTTAAATGCTTTAATGCATTCAGTGTGTGTTATTCTTATTGTGCTACGGCTTGCGTTTAAGTGGGTTTAGCACATAGGCCCAGATTGCAAGAACATGGTTTTGTAGCCCCCACAATATAAGTCTATGAGGAGAGGAAGATCCGACCTCCAGATATTAGCATACCTGACTGAGGCTTTCGCTCAAGCAATAACTATTAACTTACAGTTTGCAATATAAGCACAAGATCAAGAGCCCTATTGATGTAAAGGGACAGTCTAGTCAAAATTAAACTTTCATGATTCAGATAGGGCATGCAATTTTAAACTTTACTTTTATCAACAAATTTAGTTTGTTCTCTTGGTATTCTTTGTTGAAAGCTAAACCTAGGTATGCTCATATGCTAATTTCTAAGCCCTTGAAGGCTGCCTCATTTATTAGTGCATTTTGACAGGTTTTCACAGTTAGACACTTCTAGTTCATGTGTATCATATAGATAACATAGTGCTCACTCCCGTGAAGTTATTTATAAATCAGCACAGATTAGCTAAAATGCAAGTCTACCAAAAGAACTGTAACAAAAGGGCAGTCTGCAGAGGCTTAGATACAAGGTAATCACAGAGGTAAAAGGTGTATTACTATAACAGTGTTGGTTATGCAAAACTGGGGAATTGGTAATACAGGGATTATCTATCTTTTAAAAAATACAAATTCTGGAGTAGAGGACCACCTCTGGGATGAAGATGCAGTGCGGCTGCCTAGGTTCAACTTTGGTGAGTAGCATCTTTTGGGTTTAGTATTAGGATTTTTTGGGTGTTTTTTTTTAGAATCGGGAGTTTGTTTAATTTCTTGTTTTTTGAGGGCAGAAAATAGCTATTTTTAGAGTAGCCTTTTTTTAGGTAGCCTTTTATTTTTCGAGGGGTTGGGGTTTACTTGTAGAATTGTGTGTGGGGGGAGTTCTTTGAAAAAAGAGGTAAGGGCTATTGATATAGTTTATTGTTAGTATGGGTTTTTTATTTTGTGGTGGAGCACCAGCTAAGGTAAAATTAGTGATCTGCTTTATTAGAAAAATATCAATAAAAGTGGAATATCCAGCAAAAAACACAAAGTGGAAAAGTTTGGATTGTCCAATTTAGGAGTCAACTAGACCAGCTGACATGTTTCGGCTTATGCCTATATCAAAGACAACAGATTTTTTTCCCTTGAGCCCTGAGCCTAACAGTTGGCCTCATTGCCTGCACTTTTACCCAATACGGACGCTGCTTTGTGGACAACACCCCCAAACAAGTGAGCTCTGAGGAGGGAGCCTATTGGATGATCGGAGTTTCCCGGATATCAAACAGACGGCATGGAGAGACGCACGCATGCTGCATCAGCAGCGTTCTTTGCAAGTGTGACCGGACTTCGTTTTTCTCCCTAGGACCGGACAGCTCATTGGACTGGGGGTAAGAAGTGCATTGTCGTTTTACCATTTTGAACTATTAATTGACTTTGAGACTTTGTTTCACACACGAGTATTGGGTTCAGGTTTATTCACAGCAGTATTTTCTGCATACACTTGGCTGGGCACACTGCGCACAGAAGGGAGACATCTACCTTGTTTGCTTTTTGGGGTTTTAAAATGGGCACAAAAGAAGTTTTTTATTTTAGTTAACTATTTTGATTGTTTCTGTAATGGTAGTTTTTTATTTGGGAGCCTGGTCTCATGCTGTGATACACGGCATGAGAACTAGTGCAGGGAAGGGGGTAAGTCGCACAGTGATGGGCAGCAGAATATAAATATATATATGTATATGAATTTATACATATACAGTATATGTGTTAATATGTGTATATAAACATATTAACACAAATATATATGTACAATATTGAATTTGGGAAGAGACCTATAATCTTTCTATATCATATTAAATAAGCCCCTAAAGTAAATTCCCAGTAAAAGAAAATACTGGTACAGACCCTAATAATTATGAAAAAGACCTTGAAAGAAAGATATGGATAAATCAGATAATCTTCTTTACATCCAAAAATTCAGCGTTCTTTTTATTTGAAAAAATAGGGCTTTTTATTTAGTGATTTTCATATAAAACATCCACCTGTTTGCAAGATATCCTAACAGACGGCTAGATTTAGAGTTTGGCGGTAGCCGTCAAAACCAGCGTTAGAGGCTCCTAACGCTGGTTTTGGGCTACCGCTAGTATTTAGAGTCAGGAAAGGGTCTAACGCAGCCGCGACTTTTCCATACCGCAGATCCCCCTATGCCATTTGCGTATCCTATCTTTTCAATGGGATCTTTCTAACGCCGGTATTTAGAGTCGTGGCTGAAGTGAGCGTTAGAAATCTAACGACAAAACTCCAGCCGCAGAAAAAAGTCAGTAGTTAAGAGCTTTCTGGGCTTAAGCCGGTTTATAAAGCTCTTAACTACTGTGCTCTAAAGTACACTAACACCCATAAACTACCTATGTACCCCTAAACCGAGGTCCCCCCACATCGCCGCCACTCTATTCAATTTTTTTAACCCCTAATCTGCCGCTCCGTACATCGCCGCCACCTACGTTATCCCTATGTACCCCTAATCTGCTGCCCCTAATACCGCCGACCCCTACATAATATTTATTAACCCCTAATCTGCCGCCCCCGCTATCGCTGACACCTGCACATTTTTTTTAACCCCTAATCTCCCGCTCCGTACACCGCCGCAACCTACATTATACCTATGTACCCCTAATCTGCTGCCCCTAACACAGCCGACCCCTATATTATATTTATTAACCCCTAATCTGCCGCCCCCAACGTCGCCTCCACCTACCTACAATTATTAACCCCTAATCTGCCGACCAGACCACACCGCTACTATAATAAATGTATTAACCCCTAAAGCTAAGTCTAACCCTAACACTAACACCCCCCTAAGTTAAATATAATTTAAATCTAACGAAATAAATTAACTCTTATTAAATAAATTATTCCTATTTAAAGCTAAATACTTACCTGTAAAATAAACCCTAATATAGCTACAATATAAATTATAATTATATTGTAGCTATTTTAGGATTAATATTTATTTTACAGGCAACTTTGTAATTATTTTAACCAGGTACAATAGCTATTAAATAGTTAAGAACTATTTAATAGCTACCTAGTTAAAATAATTACAAAATTACCTGTAAAATAAATCCTAACCTAAGTTACAATTAAACCTAACACTACACTATCAATAAATTAATTACATACAAATACCTACAAATAAATACAATTAAATAAACTAACTAAAGTACAAAAAATAAAAAAGAACTAAGTTACAAAAAATAAAAAAATATTTACAAACATTAGAAAAATATTACAACAATTTTAAACTAATTACACCTACTCTAAGCCCCTAATAAAATAACAAAGACCCCCAAAATAAAAAAAATGCCCTACCCTATTCTAAATTAAAAAAGTTCAAAGCTCTTTTACCTTACCAGCCCTGAAAAGGGCCATTTGCGGGGCATGCCCCAAATAATTCAGCTCTTTTGCCTGTAAAAAAAAACATACAATACCCCCCCCCAACATTACAACCCACCACCCACATACCCCTAATCTAACCCAAACCCCCCTTAAATAAACCTAACACTAAGCCCCTGAAGATCTTCCTACCTTATCTTCACCATGCCAGGTTCACCGATCCGTCCTCCGAAGTCTTGATCCAAGCCTCCGAAGTCTTCATCCAAGCCCAAGCGGGGGCTGGCGATCCATAATCCGGCTGAAGTCTTCTATCAAGCCGCGGCTGAAGAGGTCCAGAAGAGGCTCCAAAGTCTTCATCCTATCCGGGAAGAAGAGGAGATCTGGACCGGCAACCATCTTGATCCAAGTGGCATCTTCTATCTTCATCTGATGACGAACGGCTCCATCTTGAAGACCTCCAGCGCGGATCCATCTTCTTCTTCTGACGTCCAACTGAAGAATGAAGATTCCTTTAAGGGACGTCATCCAAGATGGCGTCCCTCGAATTCCGATTGGCTGATAGGATTCTATCAGCCAATCGGAATTAAGGTAGGAAAATTCTGATTGGCTGATGGAATCAGCCAATCAGATTCAAGTTCAATCCGATTGGCTGATTGGATCAGCTAATCAGATTGAACTCGCATTCTATTGGCTGTTCGGATCAGCCAATAGAATGCGAGCTCAATCTGATTTTTTGTACTTTAGTTAGTTTAATTGTAGATAATTGTAGGTAATTTATTTAATTAATTTATTGATAGTGTAGTGTTAGGTTTAATTGTAACTTAGGTTAGGATTTATTTTACAGGTAATTTTGTAATTATTTTAACTATTTTACCTATTAAATAGTTAATAACTATTTAATAGCTATTGTACCTGGTTAAAATAAATACAAAGTTGTCTGTAAAATAAATATTAATCCTAAAATAGCTACAATATAATTATTCGTTATATTGTAGCTATATTAGGGTTTATTTTACAGGTAAGTATTTAGCTTTAAATAGGAATAATTTATTTAATAAGAGTTAATTTATTTCATTAGATTTAAATTATATTTAACTTAGGGGGGTGTTAGTGTTAGGGTTAGACTTAGCTTTAGGGGTTAATCCATTTATTAGAGTAGCGGCGAGATCCGGTCGGCAGATTAGGGGTTAATTATTGTAGGTAGCTGGTGGCGACGTTGTGGGGGGCAGATTAGAGGTTAATAAATATAATATAGGGGTCGGCGGTGTTAGGGGCAGCAGATTAGGGGTACATAGGGATAACATAGGTTGCGGCAGTGTAGGGAGCGGCAGATTAGGGGTTAATAATAAAATGCAGGGGTCAGCGATAGCGGCGGCGGAAGAATAGGGGTTAATAAGTGTAAGGTTAGGGGTGTTTAGACTCGGGGTACATGTTAGGGTGTTAGGTGCAGACTTAGGAAGTGTTTCCCCATAGGAAACAATGGGGCTGCGTTAGGAGCTGAACGCTGCTTTTTTGCAGGTGTTAGGTTTTTTTTCAGCTCAAACTGTCCCATTGTTTCCTATGGGGGAATCATGCACGAGCACGTTTTTGAAGCTGGCCGCATCCGTAAGCACCGCTGGTATTGAGAGTTGCAGTTGTGGTAAATATGCTATACGCTCCTTTTTTGGAGCCTAACGCAGCCCTTCTGTGAACTCTAAATACCAGCGGTATTTAAAAGGTGCGGGGGAAAAAAAGCCAGCATAGCTAACGCACCCCTTTGGCCGCAGAACTCTAAATCTAGCCGAGAGGTTGCTACAGACCCATCACAACATAAAAGTCAGAATATTCAACATTTGATACATATTCATTATACCATAACATCCTAAAATAATCTAAACTGCTAACAAGACTAAAGGAAAGCAAAAAACTTTGATGCACATTATAATCTTTTCATCAAAGGCAGTCCCATTAAAATAAAGAGGTGCACCTCATTTTTACATATGAAACTCTCATAAGGAAATTAAAGCTGGGGTATGTTTAAAGACATTATGCCTGCTGACCGCGGTTTCCACCGCACTTAAAGTGCCAGTAAACCATAAAAAAAATGTTATAGAATTCTGCACATAGTGCAGAATTATATAACATTATAATAGCGCAATCATTGTAATTTTGGTAATTTTGGTAATTTTTGGTAATTTTTTGGTAATTTTGGTTTTACAATGTTTGCGCTATTATAATGTTATATAATTCTGCACTATGTGCAGAATTATATAACATTTTTTTTATGGTTTACTGTCCCTTTAAGGTCTATAGGCTGCTTCTGTTTTGAAGTGTCACCTTTTATTAAAGCAGTTAGTTTCCCCGCAAATGTTCCACATATGATCTTACTTATGGGGTTAGTCACTGTGAGTATACATATTACCTCCTCCAGAGCTGCTTAAAACGTTCACTGTTCTCCACCTACTCATACGTTATGCTGCTAACAGCTGAATCCTTGCTGTTTGAACCATATCCTCTGCAACATATGCTCTCCTGAGCCAATTACTGGTTGTTTAGAACGTGATCATCTGGGTCAGGTAACTGGTTTGTGATGTCATCTTTTTCTTTTTCACTTAAATGTGAGAACCCCAAAGTGATCCTTTTATGAACAAACAAACTTGAATAAAAGGTTTTCCTTTTCCTCTTACTGGATGCTCATTCCTTTACTCCTTAGAGAGATTAGCTTGCTCCTTAGCTTTGCATGCTTGCAGCAATGTTTGTATCCATTCAAAAGAAAACTGTCCTCTCATGAAGACTCTTTGCCAACAACATGTTTCTTTCACCCCTGCTTACAATCTGAACTGGGGCTTCATTAGGGCTTCATTTACATATATATGTACAGAGAACACACAGTTCCCATAGACCGCTATGTCATTTTTTCTAACACCCCACACCTGCCAACTTTAATCCCTCATAACTGCTTTTTGCAGTTTTAAATATTCTTTATTTTGGGGCCCATTGGGGGTAACAATATCCAGCCACTTGTATTTATCGTTTGCCCGTTTACTAGCACGATAAATTAGCGCTCCGCTTGTAGTCTAGGCCATAAACGGTTGATGTATGGGCTTTTAGCAATCTGGTGCAAGTCTCAAACAGAGTAGAAAGATAAGCCTGGGATAACGGTAATTGTTCCATAATGTCCATTGCATCATTCTAGCAACAAGACAGAAGTTCCTTGTTTGGAATGCCCCACATAATGCAGGTCACTTGGGACATTAATGCCCTGACACCATGTAAAGTGTTATAACTTAATGGTCCATCTTTCTTTATGCCATATCTTCATATGGTGACTAGTGATGTCCCGAACTGTTCGCCCGCGAACGGTTCACAGCGAACATAGCTTGTTCGCGTTCGCGTTTGTGGGCGAACACATGGCGATGTTCGATCCGCCCCTATGTTTCATCATTGTGGAAACTTTGACCCTTTATGTCACAGCCGCCTGACACATTAGAGCCAATCAACATCAGACACTCCCTCACAGACACTCCCAGCTACTCGGAATCCGCCATTTTAGACATTTAAGACCTTGCTTTTTTAATGAGAGGACGTGTTGTGTTTTTGCTCCTGACATTAATAGGAAAAACATAGCTAGGCTAGTGTATTTACAGTCCAGAAGGACTCCACTCATCTCTGCTGCAAGCACAGCACCCCAAAAAGCCCTTTTTAGGGCTATATTTCGTGCCGTTTTTTTTTTTGTTTTGTTTTTTTTTTATTAGCATTTGCCTGGCTTTCAGCTGTGTGTTTAAGGCTCACAGCATATGCTGTGACTACTGCCACCACTGATATCTCCCTAACAACATTAGTTTAAATTTAACTAACCCAAAAATTTAATTATTTTTCTAGTGTAATTTTTTTTCATTTTCTATCAGGCCAGTGTCACACAGCATATACTCTGGTTCATTGCTCTGTGCCAGCCAGCAGCCACCAGTGTTAATATCCGTTTATAACATTATTTTACATTTAAAAAAAATATATATATATATTTTGCTAGTGTAATCTAATTACATTTACTATCATGCCTGTGTCTGTCAGGCTCACTCAGCATTAATATACCTCTTTTTTTTCAGTCTTTTGGTTAATTGGTCTGTGCCAGGCAGCCACCCAGCACTCATATCTATTCTTCTTCACCTTAATTTTAATATAAAAAAAAAAGTTTAAATTTGTTTGCTAGTGTAATCTAATATAATTTTCTATCCGTGTGTTTTGCTGACATAGAGAGCCTACTGTGTTTACTTGCTGCCCTCCCTAGTCTATGAGCCACGACTCATATGTGTTTAACCTTTTTTTAATTTCCCCCCCAAAAAAATAATTTCAATCATTTTTCTAGTGTAATCTAATAGTATTTTCTATCAGGCGTTTGTGTATCCGACTTATAGAGCCTACTGTTTTTAATAGCTGCCCTTCCAAGGCTATCAGCCACGACTCATGTATGTGCTTAACCTTTTTCTTAAAATTTCCAAAAAAAAGTCTTTAAATCATTATTCTAGTGCAATCTAATTGTTTTTTCTATCAGGCCTGTGTCGAACTGTCTATCTGACTTACACAGCATACTGTTGTTATAATTGCTGCCCTACGTAGCAGCCAGCCAGTGCGACCACTCATAGAGTCATATGTGCATTGCACTTCTTAACATAATTTTAATATTAAAATCTAAAATTTTAAAATATTTTGCTAGTGTAATCTAACTTAATTTTCTATCAGTCCTGTGTTTTTGTCACTTACACAGCATACTGTGTTAAATTGCTGCCCTACCTACCATCCACGACTCATATCTGCCAGCCTGTCTGCCAGGCCCAAGTTGCCAATTAGTGGCAGCAATCACAATTCTTGTAATAGTAATTAAAAAAAAAATCATAATTTTTTGGACTGCAAATATTCAGTCTCCTAGTGCCATTGAATTTCATTTACCTCCTGCCTGCCACTGCCACTGCCAGCCTTTTGTGCCAGGCTGTCTAGCCAACTATTTACACCAATCATAATTGTTGTCACAGACAGTATAGTTATTAATTTAAATAAAAAAAATTTTAATGTTGATCTTAATCCTCAGTTTGCTCGTGCCCTAGAATTGCACTTTTCTACAGCCTTCCAAGCCTGTGTGCCAGGCCTACTTAAAAAATATTTACACCAATCATATTTGTTGTGACAGTATTCTAATAATTAAAAATTAAAATTTTTGGTAATAGTTGTTGTGATTTGAATCCTCAGTTTGCTGGTGCCATTGAATAGCACTTTCCTCTTGCCTTGCAGCCTGCTGTGAGCCAGGCCCACCTAGCCAATTGTTGTCAGCAATCATATTTCTGTTAACAGTATTGCAAAAATTGTCAATCATCACTGTTTAGACTGTCAGTAATCAGTCTCCTAGTGTCCTTGAATTGCATCTACCTCCTGCCTGCCATCCTTTTGTGCCAGGCCGTCTTGCCAACTATTTACACCAATCCTAATTTTTTGTCACAGTATGGTTACTAATTAAAATTAAAAAAATCTTGATTGTTGATGATCTTAATCCTCAGTTTGCTCGTGCCCTAGCATTGCACTTTTCTACAGCCTTCCAAGCCTGTGTGCCAGGCCTACTTGAAAAATATTTATACCAATCATATTTGTTGTGACAGTATTCTAATAATTAAAAATTAAAATTTTTGGTAATAGTTGCTGTGATTTGAATCCTCAGTTTGCTGGTGCCATTGAATAGCACTTTCCTCCTGCCTTGCAGCCTGCTGTGAGCCAGGCCCACCTAGCCAATTGTTGTCAGCAATCATATTTCTGTTAACAGTATTGCAAAAATTGTCAATCATCACTGTTTAGACTGTCAGTAATCAGTCTCCTAGTGTCCTTGAATTGCATCTACCTCCTGCCTGCCATCCTTTTGTGCCAGGCCATCTTGCCAACTATTTACACCAATCCTAATTTTTTGTCAAAGTATAGTTACTAATTAAAATTAAAAAAAATCTTGATTGTTGATGATCTTAATCCTCAGTTTGCTCGTGCCCTAGAATTGCACTTTTCTACAGCCTTCCAAGCCTGTGTGCCAGGCCTACTTAAAAAATATTTACACCAATCATATTTGTTGTGACAGTATTCTAATAATTAAAAATTAAAATTTTTGGTAATAGTTGCTGTGATTTGAATCCTCAGTTTGCTGGTGCCATTGAATAGCACTTTCCTCCTGCCTTGCAGCCTGTTGTGAGCCAGGCCCACCTAGCCAATTGTTGTCAGCAATCATATTTCTGTTAACAGTATTGCAAAAATTGTCAATCATCACTGTTTAGACTGTCAGTAATCAGTCTCCTAGTGTCCTTGAATTGCATCTACCTCCTGCCTGCCATCCTTTTGTGCCAGGCCGTCTTGCCAACTATTTACACCAATCCTAATTTTTTGTCACAGTATAGTTACTAATTAAAATTAAAAAAATCTTGATTGTTGATGATCTTAATCCTCAGTCTCTTCTATCGATTCTATCTAACTATCAATCTATGTATATCTATCTATCCTATCAATCTATCTTCTGTCCGGGATGTTTTGAGACAGCCACTTTGGGAATGTTAGTTGATTTAGACCCATTATGGCTTAAAAGCAGACTCTGCATAAACTATGTAATTTTCCATGGGAGTTTTGCCAGGGATCCCCCTCCAGCATGCGACAGTCCAGGTGTTAGTACCCTTGAAACAACTTTCCCATCACTATTGTGGCCAGAAAGAGTCCTTGTAGGTTTTAAGGTTCGCCTGCCTATTGAATTCAATGGCGGTTCGCGCGGTTCGCGCGTTCCCGAACAATACCGGAAGTTCGAGTCTGCCGTTCGCGAACCGAAAATTTTAGGTTCGCGACATCACTAATGGTTACCTCCATTATTAACATAGCCTGCAACACAGAACATACGTTCTAGTATTTTTATTTATGTTGCAGGTTTGTGTACAATGTGTGTAACAAATGATGAGAATTATATCTGTGTGTATGTTTTTAGATGTATAGGAAGGACTGTAGCCCCCCTACATTTTATTTCAGTTTTGCTTAAGTGGTTGCACAATTTGCCGTTTTCGTCTCAGTATAGAGAAACTTGTCAAGATAAAATTACTGGCAAAAGAACACAGACTTAGAGGAGCCTAATATGTCTAATTACGCCAGTAAAGGCAGTGAAATAAGAACACCTTAAATGGACATGAGACCATTTTTTTTCTTTCATGATTTAAAGAGAGCAAACTATTTGAAACAACTTTTACTGCTATTTGCTTCATTCTACTGGTATCCTTTGTTAAATGAGCAGCAAGGCACTACTGGGAGCTAGCTGAACAAATCTAGTTACCCAATAGCCAGAGGCCACTAATAAACAACTAGTTGACAGTAGTGCCAGAAGTGGACTGAGACCAATCAGGGCCCCCAGGTAAAAAATAGGAAAGGGTCCCCACTGTCGACCCAAATGTATTCAAATGCATGCAAATGCCCTATCGCTACCAGTCCCCCAACCTCCGGGGCCAGGACCTCCAACTTTAAGGGCAAGAGTAAGGGCCCCCAACCTCCAGGGCCAGACCCCACACTCCATGGCCCTCACAGTGACAGACCCCTGATAGGGCCCCCCGAGCAACAAACCCCTCATTCAGACATAAGGCCCCACTAAACCCACTGCATAGTTAGTGATAGGGCGACTAACAGCCCCAGCTTAAGCAGCATACCAGGACCCATTGAGATGCCATTTCTGGGCCCCCTGACATGCTGGGCCCTCGGTCCATGTCCTATTTGCCCGGCTGATCAGTTCACCCCTGAGTAGTGCTTTGCTGCTCTTGAGCCTACCTAGGTTAGCATTTCAACAAAGGATACAAAGAGAAAAAAGCAAATTAGATCATAGAAGTATATTGGAAATTGTATAATCTATGAATCATGAAAGTTTAACATTGACTTAAGTGTTCCTTTATGTTCTTTAATTCATATATTCAGGCATGTAACCTGCCCTGGCTTCCATTAAAAAAAAAATCATGATACATGTCTAGACTGTGTTGTTGCGCGGTCATCTGGGAAAGTGCATAGCTTTTAAGAAGGAAAAGTTTATGTAACAGTAAACCCCAAACTCTAAAACTCAAAAGTTCTACTTCAGGACAAAACAAAAATTATAAATATGAGGTAGGGTTAAATAATCCTAAAAAAATCTATAACTCATTATAGGTCCAGCATGTAATTGTTCCATATCCCAATGTGCACTGCCTGAAGGTTTTTAATAATGATTTCCTGAGATGTTATAGAAGCATTCAGTTTAATTAAACATATTGATATATAGTAATGGTCTAATAAAGCAAAAGTATAAAAGAACTGTAAAAAAAAATAAAGAAAAGAAAACTTTATCATTATTCATGCTAGGGAAAAACGTTTCCTTTTCACTGTAAAAGGTAAAGTGCATGGTTTAATGCTACAGCCTAGAAGTATTAAAGTGTAACCACAGGAGGCACTCTGCATCTCCACTAGGTGGCGCCTCTGTGTTGGGTGTGGTCAGAACTGTTCAGGAATTTTCGGAGAGCTGTTGGTTCTGTTGCCTAAATTGGTTTCAACTATTCTGGTGAGTACAGTAAAATCAATTTTTAGCTTATAGAAATTCTGCATTATTATTGTATTATTTATTATTATACTAGGGTCATCGGTTTTAATTAGGGGACAAGTATAGGGGGCACTATATCCAATGCTACTATTTGGTAGTGTGGAACTGGGTGCTTTAGAATAGAAGCTTGTAATAAAAAACAGTTATAGTTTTGTTACTGGAAATTGTATTACTAAAATACAAGAGCAAATAAAACCTGTTTGTAAGTACTGGGGTAGTGTTTGCATTACCACTAGGGGGCGCTTCTGTGTTGAGTGTGGTTAGAAGTTACTATTCAGGGCTGGGTGTGGCTGTTTCATAAACTGTTTTTCAACAAATGTGGTGAGTGCAGTTAACCATTATTTACTATGTAGCTATTATAGTAATTAACATTTTTAGGTGTAGGTACTTTTAGAAACGAATTTATATGCATTTTAATTTTGCAACAGTGTGTGCGCCATGTTTGTGTGTGTCTCTGTTAGTCCCCTTCTCTCAGTTACTGTTGTGGGGCAACTATAGAGGGCGCTCTTTACATAGTCACGATGTGGTTCCGCGGAGCAGGGTGTGGTTGGATCTGTTTCTGCTCTTGCGTAGTTTGAGATTAGCGCTGGTGGTAAAGTGTTGCTTTTTTAATGGGTAACATTGTTCCAAAGTGTTGTTTTTTTTAACAGTATTTGTGTTAAGTATTTAATGGATTTTAATTGGTTTGATAAGATTTTGTTTTAGAATTGTAGCTTACAAAAATATTTATAGTCTTGTGTCAGTAACTGTTAGTACAAAAACACAGTTCCGCGTCAAGGGCACAGATTACAATTGATGTATTACTTTGATTTAGAGGCAATGATTTATGTCAGGTAGTTACCAAAAACATTAATTCACTGAGTTTTTAGTTTTTCTTAGTAAAAGCAACTTTTTTTAAAGGTGATATTCGCTTAACTTATTTAAAAATTGTAAACCATTTTACTATATTGCCCCCTGGCAAACTCTGGGGAGTAATGCACATTCTTAGGCATATATCTATCATCTAAGCATTAGTATAGTATATACAATTAAATAATTAAGTGTATATACTCATTACTTTTTCCTACTAATTTATATGCATTTAAGTTTTCCAATTTTGTTAGTGTGTGCTTTTCAGTTACATTTTCTCAGTTACAATTGTGGTGCAACAATAGGTGGCGCTGTTTTCAGTCAATATCTGGTACCGCGGAGCAGGGTGTGGTCGGATCTGTTTATGCACTTGCGTAGTTGGGATTAGCGCTTAATGGTAAGCGTTGCATTTTTTTTAATGGGTATTATTATGTAATTGTCTAGTTTAGTTGTGTTTTGGTAGAGTGCACAGGGGATTTGAATTCTCTTGATAAGGATTTGGTTTAGAACCCAATAGTTTTGTTATAAGAATTCAGAGGCAAACCTGTTTCATGTGTAATTTTTTTGTGTTAATGAATTTTATACATCAGAGTATGACAGTTAACTGAGCAAGTAATATTGTTGGTGATTCAGGAAGTCTACATTTAGTTTTCTGTAAATTAAAAGTACAGATTGTGTATTGTATGTGATTAATTTATTTAAGATTATGATCAGCATATGTTACATACCAATATGTATCTTAAAAATAAAACCCATTAAAGTTTTAAAAAGATTTAGCATACTATTTCATTCTACTGTTGTAATAAAGTACTGGCTGATTAGTAGCCAATGAGGCTAACTACTGGCTGGGTATAGATTACAATTTATATCATGTAACCATAATTTAGATGCAAAGATGTAGCTTTTATGTCAGGTAGTTAAAAAAAAGTCCTTTGCTGGTTGCACTTTTATGAGTTTCTCTCTGTGTAACAGTTTTTATTTTAAGATGATAATGAATTATAACATTCATAAAGATTCACTATCCTATATTCTCAGCTCTCTCATCATATGCAATTTATCTTCTTACCATTCAAAACTGAATAGTTCAGTTACTAGAATGTGTAATATTTTGTAGCTATACTTGCTATAAAAAAAGCTTACAGCCTGTAAATCCATCATATGAAACTAGTGATAAAAAAGTAAAATAAATATTCCAAATAAATATCAAAAAGTATCATAATATTATTTCCAAACCTGGTAGTGATAGTTTGTTGCCAAATAAAGCAATGTACAGTACATACCAGAGCATTGTGTGATTGTCTCTCATTACTTATGAAGTTGCTATTTAAAGGGCCACGAAACCCCAAATTTTTCTTTTATGATTTAGGTAGAACATTCAATTTTAAACAACTTTCCAGTTTACTTCTATTATAAAATTTGCTTCATTCGCTTGATATCATTTGTTGAAGGAGCAACGATGCACTACTGGTTGCTAACTGAACACATGGGGTGAGCCAATGACAAGAGGCATATATATGCAGCAACCAATCAGCAGCTAGCACCAAGGTGCTTTGCTGCTCGTGAGCTTAAAGGGACACTAAAACCAATTTTTTTCTTTCATGATTCAGATAGAGCATGTAATTGTAAGCAACTTTCTCATTTACTCCTATTTTCAATTTTTCTTCGTTCTCTTGCTATCTTTATTTAAAAAGCAGGAATGTGATGCATAGGAGACGGACGATTTTTGGTTGAGAACCTGAGTTATGCTTGATTATTGGTGGGTAAATGTAAGCCTCCAATAAGCAAGCGCTATCTATGGTGCTGAACCTAAAATGGGCTGGCTGCTAAGATTTACATTCCTGCTTTTAAAATAAAGATAGCAGGAGAACGAAGAAAAATTGATAATAGGAGTAAATTAGAAAGTTACTTAAAATGTCATGCTCTATCAGAATCATGAAAGAAAAAATGTGGGTTCAGTGTTCCTATAACTAGATAACCCCTTCAACAAAGGATAACAAGAGTAGAAAGCAAATTAAATAATAGAAGTAAACTGGAAAATTGTTTAAAATTGTATGTTCTGTCTGAATCATGAATATCTAATGATGACTTTACTGTCCCTTTAAGCTTTATACAGTATGTGAGTTAACACCATATTTAGCAAATATTATAAGACCTGTTCCATTTGTTTAACTAATCCTTTTAAGTATGTTTAAAACAAACATCTTAAGGAACATATCCTTTATTTACTGCATGTGTATCAGTTCAATGATGTTGCATGCATATGATGCCTAGTCTTCTGAAATACAGAATATACCTTAAAGGGACAGTATACACTCATTTTCATATAACTGCATGTAATAGACACTACTATAAAGAATAAGATGCACAGATACTGATATACAAATCCAGTATAAAACTATTTAAAAACTTACTTAGAAGCTGTCAGTTTGGCTCTGTTGAAAAGGTAGCTGGAAAGCCCACTGCAAGTGGGAAATAAGACACTCCCCCCTCCCCCTTCTTTTGCATATGAAAAGACCCTTTACACAAACAGGAGAAAGCTGGAGTAGGTAGCCGAGCGTATTCACATAAAACTTTGGGGCTTGGTTAGGAGTCTGAAATCAGAGCAATGTTATTTAAAAATAAGCAAAACTATACATTAATTTAAAAAAAAACTTTATGGGCTATATAAATAGATCATCTACAAAACATTTATGCAAAGAAAAAATGAGTGTATAATGTCCCTTTAAGGAAGAGATAATAGTATCATAAACCTGACACAAAAATAACTCTGCTAAGCCCATGTGTAATTCTGTTTTCTGGCATAACTGAACAGTTTATAAAATATCAAGGTAGGCAGTTTTTACAGTGCTTTATATGTATGTGTGTGTGTATACAGTATATATATAAATGTGTATATATATATAATGTATTTATGTATGTGTGTGTGTATACAGTATATATATAAATGTATATATATAATGTATTTTTATATATATATATATATATATATATATATATATATATATATATATATATATATATAGTATTTTATGCAAATGGAATAATATTAATTAATACTGGTCCAGATTTAGTATCACCTGTGATTCATTTCATCATCAAACCTGTTTTATTCTCTTTAAAGGGGCACTGAACCCAAATTTTTTCTTTTGTAATTCAGAAAGAGCATGCAATTTTAAGCAACTTTCTAATTTACTCCTATTATCAATTTTTCTTCGTTTTCTTGCTATCATTATTTGAAGAAGAAGGCATCCAAGCTTTTTTTGGTTTCAGTACTCTGGACAGCACTTTTTTATTGGTGGATGAATTTATCCACCAATCAGCAAGGACAACCCAGGTTGTTCACCAAAAATGGGCCGGCATCTAAACTTACATTCTTGCATTTCAAATAAAGATACCAAGAGAATGAAGAAAATTTGATAATAGGAGTAAATTAGAAAGTTGCTTAAAATTTCATGCTCAATCTGAATCCCAAAAGAAAATTTTTGAGTACAGTGTCCCTTTAAGTGACCTTTCTGTTAAGTTTCCAAAAGGAAATAAGTACTTCATACAATGTTGGCAAATAGGAAAATAGACCAATAGCATTTTAATAATTATGCTATTTCTAAGACTTTGGTATTGTATCTGTTATTTTACATTTTATTTTGCATTGTTAATAAATTCAGTTGAACCATATAGGGATCATCTGCACTCTCCCCTTAAGTAAAAACTGTCTGCTCGTCAGTGTGATCACCAGTTTAATATAGGAGTGTGAATACATTTGCTGAGATAAAAATGTTCAGTTGAAGGAAAATAAATGCATCTTTGATTTATTCTGATAGTAAAATTGTCATTGCAATTTATGCATGAAGTGAGTACATCATCAAGAGCTGAAGCTACAACATTAAATCACAACTCTACTGTGAGACTTTAAATCTACTTTAGCTTTGGTTAAAAACTGAAAGCTGCACAAAATAAGCCTAATGTTATACTTGTAATTGCATTGGTTAAAGGGACACTGAACCCAAATTTTTTCTTTCATGATTCAGGTAGAGCATGCAATTTTAAGCAACTTTCTAATTTACTCCTATTATAAATTTTTCTTCGTTCTTTTGCTTTCTTTATTTGAAAAAAAAAAGGCATCTAAGCTAAGAAGCCAGACAATTTTTAGTTCAGGACCCTGGACAGCACTTGTTTATTGGTGCTGTCCAATCGGCAAGGACAACCCAGGTTATGAACCAAAAATGGGCCGGCTTCTAAACTTACATTCTTGCTTTTCAAATGAAGATAGCAAGAGAATGAAGAAAAAATGATAATAGAAGTAAATGAGAACATTGCTTAAAATTGCATGCTCTATCTGAATCATGAAAGAAAAAAATTGGGTTCAGTGTCCCTTTAATATGCTTTTTTAGATAAAAGAAGAATAAATACTAGTTGTAATAATGAGCTGGTTAACCTTTGACATTAACCCACCTATGGAACCGCCCACACTTTATATAAATAGACTGCTGGGTGGGGCCCTGTGCTGAGGAACCTACTGAGGTTTTTACTTAAGGGACACTGCACCCAAAAATGTTCTTTCCTGATTCAGATTGAGCATAAAATTTTAAGCAACTTTCTAATTTACTCCTAATATCAAATTTTCTTCATTCGCTTGGTATCTTTATTTGAAATGCAAGAATGTAAGTTTAGATGCCGGCCCATTTTTGGTGAACAACCTGGGTTGTCCTTGCTGATTGGTGGATAAATTCATCCACCAATAAAAAAGTGCTTTCCAGAGTACTGAAACAAAAAAAAGCTTAGATGCCTTATTTTTCAAATAATGTTAGCAAGAGAACGAAGAAAATTTGATAATATGAGTAAATTAGAAAGTTGCTTAAAATTTCATACTCAATCTGAATCACGAAAGAAAAAATTTCGGTACAGTGTCCCTTTACTAACTAGAAGTATTGAGATTCTAGTATTTTTAATAGTAGTACTGTTTTATTTTTTTATTAACAGGGCTAAGAGGGATTTACTATTTAGGGAGGCACTTGCAATAGGGAAATCAGATGGGGGTTGTTGAGGGTTTATTTAAATAAGTGATTTGGGGGGGGGGTCTTAGGGATCCATGCTTTTTTTAGATATATTATCAGAGGAGTTTCATTGCTATTAAGCAGCTAGTAATGGTAGGGGAGGTTCTGGTGGTTGTGTGCTTACATACTGTTGGGGAGGGTATTTTTGGTTAGGAGCTTAAAGTGATGGTAAGCTCTTCCCCTTAAATCAGATCTGGAATGTTAGTGATATTTTATATGGAGTTTAATTCAGCAGTTGTAATGAAATTGTGCTATAACTTACTTTTTAATATAAATATGAAATTCAAATTCCCCGCACTCCGCCATTCACCTTAAAAGTCACTTTTTCTGCGAGCTAAAGGTTAGAACTGTTTTTCATTCAGCCCTCTCCCCTTTGGACACTTTTTTGTTGTAGCTAGAGCTCTGATTAGGCAACAATTCAAACCTTTAGCTCACAGAAAAATGGACTTTTGAAGTGGGTGGAGGAGCGCAGGGAATTTTAATTTCATATCTACAGTATATTAAAAAGTAAGTTATAGCGCAATTTCATTACAACTGATTAATTAAACTCCATCTAAAATATCACTAACACCTCAAGATCTGTTTTTATAAAGGAGAACATTTACCATTACTATAACTGCAATAGAGGGTACTTGTTTAGGGGATAACAAAGATGCTCATAGCACTTAAGAGGTAATATGCCAGGTAATCAGTATTTGCGGTGGTGAGCCTTAAGGACCTTTCTGTTAAAGTTAATTGTAATAGTGGACTAAGGGATTAATGATAGAGGAATTACTCTGGATAAAGCTGAAAATTAATTTCTCTGTGGAGTCTTAGGAACCATAAGGTGAGGTTGTGGTTAAGGGTTAATGGTGTTGGACTGTTCTAGGGAGTAGATAATTGAGTTTTTTTTTGTTTGTTTTTTAAGATTGCAGTGCTTATACAAAGGAAATTGCTACCTGTCACAAACTATCAGCAGTACCTGGAATGTGCTAATTTATGTGGGTATGAACCCAGTT
The DNA here is from genome assembly GCF_027579735.1 of Bombina bombina. Classification (NCBI taxonomy): domain Eukaryota; kingdom Metazoa; phylum Chordata; class Amphibia; order Anura; family Bombinatoridae; genus Bombina; species Bombina bombina. The sequence goes on along the minus strand of NC_069501.1, from coordinate 1,180,787,951 downwards.
ACTTGTAACACATGCTGGTGTTCAGATAGCACTACAGGTAGAGCTAAGCATGAGATCTGGATTTCGATTCTGTTAGTTAATAGAAATAGTTAAACGTTTTAATAACTTAGTGAAATAAGGAGCTAATACCTGACACTAAAAACGTAAGACAGTTAGGCTTGTAGACACTTCCAATTGATTGTTATGACTGAGGAATGAAGCTCCTTATAAGAAAGAAGGGGACACTTTTTTTTCTTCCAAAATAGGTTCTCATGGCTCTTGGTGTTTAATGGGCATGTGCACCAATCACAATTTCCCTGGTTCCTAGTTGTAGACCTTGATCACCATCACACATTGCTCATCTTTATACTTGAGGGACATTTGAATCAGCATTCAACTAGGGGGAATTTTCCTGTTTCAAATGAGTGATTTTATTCTCCTTTAAGTAAAGCAGAGGGAGTAATAGGGGGCTCTATTATGTTCCCTCCCATAATCTTTCTGGTGTTCAGAGGCAACATCATATAAGGACAAGTGACCTCTCATCCCAAAGGGGGAGCTTCTTTTTCAGACAAAGGGTCTCTTGCCCCCCTTAGGTGGGGAGATACGATAGGAGGTCCTTTAAAACAATTATCCTCCACAATTGGAACAGCTTGGTACCTCTTTAGAGGCACATGGGATTCTCTTTTAAATCAAGGGTTGTATGGCCATCTAAAAGTGTCTTCACCTGTAGACATTATTACAATTGATGTGACAGCATTATATACCATGTGATGATGTTACCATGTCAGAACCACCTTGTGGCATGATACAAATATGAAGGAATGTTCTGAATCACAATTAAAAATACCTTAAAACATGTTTTTGTGCCTGTTTTAATGAGTAATGGTTGATTTCTGAGATATGCTAATAAGCATATAAAAATAATTCTTTGGCCCTTTAAAGAGACATGGTACTCCAAAAAATGATATTATAGTAACATAATAGATTAGAAAGACACAAGTCTTACCTTTCCTACATGATTTACAATTAAGAAGCTGCCAATTGAACTTCTATTAATACAATTAGAAGCCAACACATTTAATCCAATCAATCCCTGACTTCTGTTTTTAGCCAGACATTTATCTAGGCCATTTTTTAAAATTTTAAATATCTAAGGTATTGGCGTTTGCTTCCTCCTTAGGCAGTGAGTTTCACAATTTGTTTGATCTTACAATTAATAAATGTTTAAGTTGTTGAAGATTAAATCTCTGTTGTCTTGGTATAAAAAAAAACTTTCAACTACTCTGTATATGGGCCTTATGTATATTTATATACTCATATCACCTCTCAAGTGCCTTTTTTCTAGAGTAAACAGACCCAATTTTTCTAAGCTCTGCTCATAGTTTAAATCCTCCATTCCCCTTATTGGTTTTGTGGTACTTCTCTGAATGTTTTCTAATTTTACAATGTCCTATTTTTAAACTTGCTCCCCAGAACTGCACTCCATACTCCATGTAGCAACAGAATTATGTTTTTTTTCCCATGCATCTATGCCTCTTTTAATATATGCTAGTGTCTCATTAGCCTTAGAAGCCGCTGCCTTGCATTGCACACATGGTTAGCATGTTACCTATAAATACACCTAAATCATTTTCTTCCCCTGTCTAGTTGCATTTAAATAATAAATCTGTATATTTTTGCTTTGGAAAAAGTAGGACCTTACATCTACCAGTATTAAATCTCATTTGCCATTTACCAGCCAGTTCTTCCAATTTTTATTCATCCTGCACTAACCTAATACCTTACACAATTTTTTATCATCTGCAAAAATAGAAACACTGACATTTAATCCTTCCTCCAAGTAATTTATAAAAAATAATATAAAAAGAACATACATATGAAAGAGCCCTATTTACCCACATAATGTTTTTGTCTGATAAAATGTTAATTACAAATTGTTTATATTTAATTTGAAACTAATACTGCAGTATAGGTTTTGCACTTCTAAACCGCATTGTATAAGTACAATTACCTTTGCTGTACTGATGGAGAGGGACACGCCTCTGCAAGTGCGACAAAAAATGAGTTATTCAGGACTGGAACATCAGTTTGCAAAAAAAGCAAGCACAAGTTTGATTAGATCCAGGTTTCATTTATAGAAACAGGGATATAATTAGGGTAGGAAAACTCATTTCATTTTCTTTGCTTCTCAATTGAATTAGTTTAACATATTTAGTGTAACTACAAAGATAAAAGACTGGTTGATAGAAGACAAACAAAAAAGGAAATTAAAAATACACTTTCTAGCATAACTATGACATCTTGAGATAAAAAAGACATCTTCTCTAAAATGTACCATGACAAATGCAGCGTATGAATGTTTATGGATTGTATTATAATGAAACAGTAAAATAACATTCAATTTGCTAATAAATCAGAGACTTTCATTTGAGACAAAGCTTACAAATTTCTATGTTTTCTAATTGACAGATGCAAAAGGGCATGAAACCTATTTTTGCATTATTATTTCATGGTTCAGGTAGAGCATACAATTTTAAAAAAAATAAATGTTTCCAATTTATCTGTTATATCAACTTTGCTGTCTTTGGGGCCGATGATCTAAAATTCTCTGCTCTGGTGAGATTATCTACGATGATCAGTACTGTGACCCTCCCTCCAAAAATTTTTTAAGAAAAGCACATTTAAGCTTAAGAGAGAGTTATCCTACTTACACAGGGTTCTGTATGTATAGGAGAGACACCTACATTACAATATAATGCAAAAAAAAAAGCAACAAAACATTTTCAGGATTTCTTGCCATGCCGATGAGCTTTTAGCCATCTTGCCCTTAGTATCCTTTGTTAAAAAGCAGGTAGGTAGGCTGAGGAGTGAGCACATGTCTATATGTAATATTTTATATTTACTGTTTGTTTTAGCTCTTTGTTTGAAATCATGTGTGAAATAACATTGTCGTCACCTCTTTCTATTCAAGGGAAAAATGGCTGATCATTTCCAAAAGCCAAATGGAGGTCGTGGCTCAGTATGTGAAGCTTCAAAATTGGTAAGTCCAGAATTGCTAATTTGTTTAAAAGTGAATTTGCCCAATAAGTATGAGTCTTTGGTTTTATAAATCTGCTTTTGTTATAGAGTTAAAAATAGGGATTTTCCTCTACATCATATTAGCAATAATGTCCCTTTTATTATTGACATTACCTAAAATTCTGATTCCCATTCCCTAACTTTCTGACTTAAATATTCCATAATTTACTGACTTCCCTTTTCCAAATTACTGACCCAGAAAGTGCTACCCAGGTTCTGAACCAAAAATGGGCCGACTCCTATGCTTACATGCTTGCTTTTTCAAATAAAGATTGCAAGAGAACAAAGACAAATTTACAATAGGAGTAAATTAGAAAGTTGCTTAAAATTGCCTGCTCTATCTGAATCAGGAAAGTTTAATTTTGACTAGACTATTCCTTTAAGGACCAGCTACGTACCCTGTACGTTGCTGGTATTTCTATGGCGATTACATTATTAATAACGGGATCTTGTCACTGGCAGCCAGTGGGAAGGAGGGAGGCTATAATAGCGTGGTCCCGCCACTCTATTATAACCAAGAAAATCATAAACAACCAGCGACGTACAGGGTGTATCATGGTCTTAAAACGATATGAAACCCACATTTTTTTTTCATGATTCAGATAGAGCATATGCAGCTTTCTAATTTACTCCTATTTTGAAATGTTCTTTGTTCTCTTGGGATCTTTATTTGAAAAAAAGCACGAATGTAAGCTTAGGAACCGGCCCATTTTTGCTTCAGCACCTGGGTAGTGTTTGCTGACTGGTGTCTAAATGTAGCCACCAATAAGAAAGCACTACCCAAAGTTGCTTGAAATGACATGCTCTGTCTGAATCATGAAAGAAAAAATGTGGGTTTCATATCCCTTTAAGGGACTAAGTTTGTGATTGCCCATTCCCTAACTTACAGACTGCATATTCCCTACCTTACTGACTACCCATTGCTTAAGTTACTGATTGACCATTCCTTAAATTGCTGCCTGTCCATTCCATAACTTGCAGACGTCCTAGTCCCTGACTGGCTTTTTATACTTTAATTTACTGACAGCAGATTTCTTAACAGGGTGACAATCCATTACTTAACTTACTGATGGCCCATTCCTTACACTCTGGCTGCCATATCATAACTTTCTGAGTTCCCATTCATTCCCTCTCTGAATTCCTATTCCCTGACTAATCAACTACTTATTCCTTAACTTTCTGACTTTCCTAAAAGTTATGGTAAATCTTAGCATTTTTTAAAAAGCTAGGACTTACCAGGGCTATAAATAGAGGACTTTCAGTCATGAAGTATAAAAAACTTCATGCTGAAAGTTACTTTATTTACCCGTAAATTTATGCCAAGCTGAGCGCCTCTGGCTGCTTGCGGCAAAGTGCTATTTTCTCATAGCCGTGCTAGCCCTTCAGCATTATGCCATATGGCTAGCACTCTATTGGCTAAGAGGTGGAAATGCCACCTCATTGAGAAAATTAGCGCTTTGCCATAGGTGCTAGGCTCAGCACAAAATTGCGAGCAAATAAAGGAACTTTCAGCATGAAGTTTTTTATATTTCATGACAGCAAGTCTCCTTTATAGCAGTGGTAAGTCCTAATATTTAAAAAATGCTAAGATTTACCATCACTTTAACTTATTCTTTCATGATTCAGATAGAGCATGCAATTTTAAACAACTTTCTAATTACTCTTATTATCAGCAAGTGCTACCAGGTCTGAACCAAAAATGGTCCGGCACCTATACTTACATCCCGGTATATTCAAATAAAGATAGCTAGAGAATAAAGAAAAATTGATAATAGGAGTAAATTAGAAAGTTGCTTACAATTGCATGCTCTATCTGAATCATGAAAGAAAAAATGTGGGTTTAGTATCCATTTAAGGTCTAGAATGTCTGCTCTTAATTTACTGGCTTAAAGGATAGTAAAAACCAAAAATGTCATTCTTTAAAAAGATAGATAATCCCTTTATTTACCCATTCCCCAGTTTTGCATAACCAACACTGTTATAGAAATATACTTTTTACCTCTGTAATTACGTTGTATCTACACCTCTGCAGACTGCCTCCTTATCTCAGATCTTTTGACAGTCTTGCATTTCAGGCAATTAGTGCATGAACTAACGCCCTCTAGCTGTTAAAAACTGTCAAATGCATTCAAATAAGAAGCAGCCTTTAAGGGCTTAGAAATTAGCATATGAGCCTACCTGGGTTTAGCTTTCAACTAAGAATACCAAGAGAACAAAGCAGATTTGATGATACAAGTAAATCACAAAGTTGTTTAAAATTACATGTCCTATCTGAATCATGACAGTTTAATTTTGACTTTACTATCCCTTTAATGTCTTAATATTTCTCAAATTTAAAAATTGTCCATTCTTCTTACCTACTGCCTTCCATCAGTTTACTGACTGCCTACAGCTGGACTTATACTGCCTACAGCTGGACTTATACTGCCTACAGCTGGACTTATACTGCATACAGCTGGACTTATATAACATACAGCTGGACTTATATAATATACAGCTGGACTTCTACTGCATACAGCTGGACTTATACTGCCTATAGCTGGACTTATACTGCCTATAGCTGGACTTATACTGCCTACAGCTGGACTTATACTGCCTACAGCTGGACTTATATAACATACAGCTGGACTTATATAATATACAGCTGGACTTCTACTGCATACAGCTGGACTTATACTGCATATAGCTGGACTTATACTGCCTACAGCTGGACTTATACTGCCTACAGCTGGACTTATACTGCCTACAGCTGGACTTATACTGTCTACAGCTGAACTTATACTGCCTACAGCTGAACTTATACTGCCTACAGCTGGACTTATACAGCAAACAGCTGGACTTATTCTGCCTATAGCTGAACTTATACTACCTATAGCTGAACTTATACTGCCTACAGCTGGATTTATACAGCATACAGTTGAACTTATAAAGCATACAGCTGGACTTATACTGCCTACAGCTGGACTTATACTGCATACAGCTGGACTTATACTGCATACAGCTGGACTTATACTGCCTATAGCAGAACTTATACTGCCTACAGCTGAACTTATACTGCCTACAGCTAAACTTATACTGCCTACAGCTGGACTTATACTGCCTACAGCTGGACTTATACTGCCTACAGCTGCACTTATACTGCCTACAGCTGGACTTATACTGCATACAGCTGAACTTATACAGCATACAGCTGGACTTATACTGCCTATAGCTGAACTTATACAGCATACAGCTGGACTTATACTGCTTACAGCTGAACTTATACAGCATACAGCTGGACTTATACTGCTTACAGCTGAACTTATATAGCATACAGCTGGACTTATATAGCATACAGCTGAACTTATATAGCATACAGCTGGACTTATACAGCATACAGCTGGACTTATACAGCATACAGCTGGATTTATACTGCCTACAGCTGGACTTATGCATCATACAGCTGGACTTATATAGCATAAAGCTGGACTTATACTGCCTACAGCTGGACTTATACTGCCTACAGCTGGACTTATACTGCCTACAGCTGAACTTATACTGCCTACAGCTGAACTTATACTGCCTACAGCTGAACTTATACTGCCTACAGCTGAACTTATACTGCATACAGCTGGACTTATTCTGCCTATAGCTGAACTTATACTGCCTACAGCTGGATTTATACTGCCTACAGCTGGACTTATACAGCCTACAGCTGGACTTATACTGCCTACAGCTGGACTTATACTGCCTATAGCAGAACTTATACTGCCTACGGCTGAACTTATACTGCCTACAGCTAAACTTATACTGCCTACAGCTGGACTTATACTGCCTACAGCTGGACTTATACTGCCTACAGCTGGACTTATACTGCCTACAGCTGAACTTATACTGCATACAGCTGGACTTATACTGCATACAGCTGAACTTATACAGCATACAGCTGGACTTATACTGCCTATAGCTGAACTTATACAGCATACAGCTGGACTTATACTGCTTACAGCTGAACTTATATAGCATACAGCTGGACTTATATAGCATACAGCTGAACTTATATAGCATACAGCTGGACTTATACAGCATACAGCTGGACTTATACAGCATACAGCTGGATTTAGACTGCCTACAGCTGGACTTATGCAGCATACAGCTGGACTTATATAGCATAAAGCTGGACTTATATAGCATACAGCTGGACTTATACTGCCTACAGTTGGACTTATACTGCCTACAGCTGGACTTATACTGCCTACAGCTGGACTTATACTGCCTACAGCTGAACTTATACTGCCTACAGCTGAACTTATACTGCCTACAGCTGAACTTATACTGCCTACAGCTGAATTTATACTGCCTACAGCTGAACTTATACTGCCTTCAGCTGAACTTATACTGCCTACAGCTGAACTTATACTGCCTACAGCTGGACTTATTGATTGAACCTTTAGATTAATCTTGCTTTATTTTTAAACGAAGATTAACTTTTTTTGCATTTCTTATACAACATGCTCCTTTATGATTTCCCTTTAGCTGTTAAAGGGACAGTCTAGTCAAAATGAAACTTTCTCAATTCAGATAGGGAATTCAATTTCAAGCAACTTTCCACTTTACTTTTATCATCACATTTGCTTTGTTCCTTTGGTATGCTTTGTTGAAAGCTAAAGCTAGGTAGGCTCATATGCTTATTTCTAAGCCCTTGAAGGCCACCTCTTATCTCAGTGCATTTTGACAGTTCTTCACTGTTAGACGGTGCCAGTAAATGCACGTCATATAGATAACATTGTGCTCACTCCCGTGGACTTACTTATGAGTCAGCACTGATTGGCTAAAATGCATTTCTGTCAAAAGAACCGAAATAAGGCGGCAGTCTGCAGAGGCTTAGATACAAGATAATTACAGAGGTAAAAAGTATATTAATATAACCGTGTTGCATATTCAAAACTGGAGATTGAGTATAATAAAGGGGTTATCTATCATTTTAACAATACAAATTCTGGAGTAGACTGTCCCTTTAACATTCATTTAACATACTTTTCTAACAAAACCCTCAAAGGAGCATATACTTCATTTTAAAAATGTGCAGTACATCACTTCATTGCAATTTCACTTAGAAGCATGTAATATGCTTGCATTTGCAGATATACTCCTGACATAAGTTATTACAGGTTTATGGTAACTTTTACCCGACCCATCAAATATATTGCAGAATTCCTTCTAAATTCATTTGCACTGCTGAGCTTTTAAATTTGACTTACATTGATATTCCATTAAACAAAATAAACTATATAAGTAAGGAAAATGCAGGAAATCTATACAGAATATATTTTTTTTTTATTAACTATTGTGTTTTGTAAATTAAGTTTTTAGCACCTATAAATATTTTATACCATTATTTTATCACTGGTGCATGATGATTCTTTTAATTTTTCTATGCATTGTCCTGTGACATTGTTATACAATGATGATGAGGGTACTTGTTTTTAGTTATCTTTGGATACACATTCACTTAAAGGGATATTAAACAGTATTATTGTGATCTAAAATGTTTAATAATATGTAGTTAAAGGGATAGTCTAGTCAGAATTAAACTCTCAAAATTCATATAGGGCATGTAACTTTTATCATCAAATTTGCTTTGTTCTCTTGGTATTTTTAATTGAAAGCTAAACCTAGATAGGCTCATATGCTAATTTCTAAGGCCTTGAAGGCTGCCTCTTTTCTGAATGCAATTGACAGTTGTTTAAAGCTAGAGGGTTTTAGTTCATGTGTGCCATATAGGTAACATCTATCTGTCTGTCAAAAGAACTGAAATACGGGGGCAGTCTGCAGAGGCTTAGATACAAGGTAATCCCAGAGGTAAAAAGTATATTAATATAACTGTGTTGGTTATGCAAAACTGGAGACTGGGTAATAAAAGGATTATCTATCTTTTTAAACAACAAAAATTCTGGAGTAGACTGTCCCTTTTAAATAACTTTGCAGTATACTTTCATTATTGTGTCCCTTTTTCCTGTAATCTAACTGAAAATTGTTGGTTTTCTATAATCCAATGTCTCTATAAAGTAGTGGGTGCTGCTTTGATTTCACTTAAATTTCTCTTTATCTTTCCTGCTGTGGATAATTAGGGACAGTTATCAAACAGGCAATAACAGAAACTGTCCAAACCAGGTCGTGTCGAACATAAAGGGTTTCCACACTGCCTTGTTTGCACTAACAGAGACGAATAAAAACAAACAAAAAAAAAACTGTTAAAACGTGGCAGTGCCGTTTATTTTTCTAGAAATTAAATAGAATTGTGAGAATGCATCTACATATTATTATAAGGCTAATCTTTGATTTGAACGCATCATTATATCTAGCATGTATTTACTGTGAAACACTTTTGAGATTCTGATATAAAAATGTTATGAGTAGTAAAATGAAAAAAATTGCTATATATAGTTTTATTATTTATTTTGCCCCTTTTCTTATAATTTAATTCTGAAAAATATGAATCATACAATTCTTACAATTAGAAGTGTGCACTGCAGACTTCACAAGCTACATATCGCTTCCTAACTAGTATCAGCAAGAATATTAAAGGGACAGTCTACTCCTAAAATTTTATCTCTGTGATTACCTTGTATCTAAGCCTCTGCAGACTTCCCCCCTAGTTCAGTTCATTTGACAGACTTGCATTTTAGCCTAACAGTGCTGGCTCATAAATAACTGCACACGAGTGAGCAAAATGTTATCTATATGGAACACATGAACAAGTGCTGTCTTGCTGTGAAAAACTGTTAAAATGCACTAAAATAAGAGGTGGCCTTCATGGGCTTAGAAAATAGCTTATGAGCCTACCTAGGTTTAGCTTTCAACAAAGAAAACCAACAGAAGAAAGCAAATTTGATGATAAAAGTAAGTTGGAAAGTTGTTTAAAATTGCATGCCCAATCTGAATCATGAACGTTTTTAATTTAATTTAATGTAATTTTTAAAAAAATGCAAAATAACAGTGCCAAACCTTGTCGGGAAAATGGTTGCAATGGGATTGTCTGTTAAAAACCAATTGCATCAAATATAGTGTTAACATTTTTAGAAAGTTTTTACACTTGGATAATACATTATGGAAGTTCTGAAAGATAAATACTACAGGCATAGTTGTAGTTACAGCTTTACTAAGTTACCTAGTTCTGCTGTATTTCTGATATTTTACAACAGCAGCCATTTCATTGCTTGATAATGTTTCTGTGTGTTACAGAGACATCCAGGTGATGGAGATGAGGGCCCTGGAGATGCGTCAAACAATGGTGAAGGCAACGGAAATGCGAAAGCGCTCAAACCTAGTAAGTGCCTATTGTAGCATAAGTTGTTTGAGTTTTATTTATTGCCTATCACTTCTGTACTCTAAATTATGAGTGTTATTTTAATCCCCCAGAATGCAGTGGCGGCTGGTGAATTTTTAGGATGGGGGTGCACAAGACCCTCCCCCTATTAGAAAGACACGCCCCTTTGAAAATCCACGCCCCTTTTTAAAAACCACGCCCCTTTAACAAGCCACACCCATTTTTAAAAGCCACACCCCTTAGTGAAAATCACGCCCCTCAAATGGCCCCACCCATTTGAACCAGCGGTGTTTTTGGTCATCGTCTTCTTGAAATATCCAGCCCCGGCCTGGGGGTAACTTCAACTGAAGTTTGTGACTGATTCCTCAACATTATTCTCAAGTATCTGCTGATATTGAGTGGAATCCATGAGACCCTCAACAATATTCCCAGTAGTACAGGTCTTTGGAGGTGGTCTGTGGGCTGTTTTTGACCGTTCTCACCATCCTTTGCCTTTGCCTCTGGCCCTCTCTGATATTTTACTTGCCCTGCCACTTCTGGCCTTAACAAGAACTGTGCCTGTGGTCTTCCATATCCTCACCATGCATTGCTCACTGTGTTCCTCATAGTGGACACAGAAATCTTAAATCTATGAATGCATACTCTTCAGTACAGCCATGTTCATGTGCGACAGTGCACAAATGGAGGAGCCTACACTACCTGCCCATGTCTAGTCTTAAAATATACATGATGGTGCTCAGTTAAATTATATAATAACATATATATATATTAACCAAATGATTAATTAAAGCTGCAAAATAATAAGAATGTTGAATGTACATTTATGAAAACATATATATTCCTGGATTTAAAGAACCTTCCACTTTATAGAGAAATACAACCACATTTAAATTACTGTTGCCCCAGCCCCCAGTGTTCGATATTAGGCAATGCAGCCAAAGGCCTTGGCAACATGAAGATAAATACACCCACATTTTACTTTCTACAAAAGAAGATTATTTCTATTACACTAGTGCTTAATAATTAACTTCAACAGTAAAGATTAAAACAGAATGTTGATAACTCAAGTACAATTTTTGTAAATTAAGTCAATCCGCCTGTCTTTTTTTGAGGCAAATAAATCAATAACATTTTCGGTGAATGTAGGCATGTCATTGATCAATTGTTTTTCAATTGTGAGCATGGCTAGAGCAGTCAGTCTTTCCTCAGTCATGGTGCTCCTTAGAAATGTCTTAACTCGTTTTAAAGTTGAGAAACATCTCTCAGCCTCAGCAGTTGTCACGGGAATAGTCGAAATAATTTGCAACAGTTTGTAGGTCTCCGAGAAAGTACTGTCCAAGTTATTTTCTATTACAAACTGTAGAAGACTGATGGCACCATTCATATTTCGGAAATCTGGTCTTCTGTAAATTACTCCTAGTTCAGTTTTCAGCCGATCTTTCTGTAATGTGTGATAAACCGCTGATGTTTGTTCAAGAAGCTGATTTGGAAAATTTTTCTCGTAATCTGCAAATTTTTCCGCTTGGAGGAGAGAAACAGCCGAGTAGTGAGTTATAAAAGAAAATCTATCTTTTACTTGATTTGTGATAACATCGCATATCTCTTTAGCTGCCACAGTCTGAGCAATGTGAATATTTTCTCTCTTCCTTTTCCTAGATGTTTCCTCTGTTTCTGATATCGTCATGGTCACTGTGTCCATTCTTTCCCTTTCGTTTTCCATTGTCTGCTGGAAAGTGTTAATATGTTTTCGAATAAGTGCCGCATCTGTTTGTGTTTTCTGAAGTTGGTTGTATAACACATCTACATGTGGCATAATATTGTGAAAAACTGTAAGCCAAAACACGAATACCGAGTCTTGTAACATACGCCGAATAGACCCCGCTTGATTTATAGCTATTTCTTTTTTCGATGTTGACTCTATTTTTTCCATGCATTCAATTAACTGTTCCCTGTTTTCAAAAACTGTATTGACGGTTCGACTCTTGAAATTCCACCTGGTGGCTGAACCATGAGGTATCCTTCTTCTAACAGTTTCATCTAGAATAGCTATCCTTTGTGGCGAGTTACTAAAAAAGTTAGTAATGTCACTTAGATTTGAAAAAAATACTCGAACTTGTTGATTTTGACTGCTTGCTTGGCTGACAATTAAATTGAGCTGATGTGCATAGCAATGCACAAAATGTGCATTCTTGTAGGTACGTTTAATTATAGCCTGAACACCTGCATGCTGACCACTCATCACGCTTGCACCGTCGTAACTCTGCGATATCAGTTTCTCTGGGTTGTCTATAACTTTTTCCAAAGTAGCTTGAATACACGTAGCTAAAGATTCTGCATCATGTCCAGCTGGATTAGTGAATTCCCAGAATCTCTCAACCGGTTGTCCGTTACCTATAATGTATCTAAAAACAACAACCAATTGGAAGGCAGATGAAACATCAGTAGTTTCATCTGCTATCACTGCTACAAAACTTGCATTTGAGATTTCCTTCTTTATTTGGTTCTGGCAAACAGTAAGCATACAGTCTAATAAATCGTTTTGAATTTCTTTTGACGTTCCTTTAAAAACAGTGGCACTAGCGAGATGTTCTTTTAGAGATGCATCAAGCTCTGCTGAGAAGTTTATAAGACCTCTGAAAATGCCTGGATTTAATGAATCATCGCGTTCGTCATGTCCTCGAAGTGCAAGCTCAAATGCGCCGCAAAATAAAATACAATTAATTATTTTGGAAAGAACATAGCGATTTTTGGTTACTTGCTCATTATGTCTTTTAATATTCAAACGATATGCACTGTCAAGTTGTTGCCGAATATCAACCCTTCCTAGCAAATTAAACTCTAATGTGGAGTTTAAATGTGATTGGGAGCAATTATGTTTATTGGTTTTTTGACTTAAATGTGATAAATCGGCGACCCCATAACTCACCCAGCTTGAATCCCCACTTTGTTTTGCAAACAGGAGACAATAAAAACAAAAGAGCCTGTTAGATAATTCACAACCACAAATCCATGGATATTTATCATATACCTCGGGTTTGAATTCTCTTTTGTAATCTCTAGTTTTACATTTTGTCACCTGGGTAAGGTTAAGCATAGGTGTTGGCCTGAGCATTTTAATTTCCATTTTTCTTTCAATGGGCAACGTTGAAAAATGTAATTGCTTTAGCTCAGATACACTAATTTTACTAAGTGCCATCTTAACTGTTAGTTTACACACAAAGAACAGTCCTTTGCTCTTATCTAATATATAACTTGTAGGTAGGTAGCTCTGCAGCTGTTAGAAAATATACAACTTAATAGTTTAGTAGTTTGACGGTTGTTATGTAATATATAACTTGTAGGTAGGTAGCTCTGCTGCTCTGCAGCTGCTAGAAAATATACAACTCCACTTGAAAAGATAGTTTAATAGTTTGGCGGTTGTTATGTAATATATAACTTGTAGGTAGGTAGCTCTGCAGCTGTTAGAAAATATACAACTTAATAGTTTAATAGTTTGGCGGTTGTTATCTAATATATAACTTGTAGGTAGGTAGCTCTGCAGCTGTTAGAAAATATACAACTTAATAGTTTAATAGTTTGGCGGTTGTTATGTAATATATAACTTGTAGGTAGGTAGCTCTGCAGCTATTAGAAAATATACAACTCAACTTGCAGTAATAGTTTAATAGTTTGGCGGTTGTTATGTAATATATAACTTGTAGGTAGGTAGCTCTGCAACTGTTAGAAAATATACAACTCAACTTGAAGTAATAGTTTAATAGTTTGGCGGTTGTTATGTAATATATAACTTGTAGGTATGTAGCTCTACAGCTGTTAGAAAATATATTAAAAGTTTAATAGTTTTGTGGTTGTTATGTAATATATAACTTGTAGGTAGGTAGCTCTGCAGCTATTAGAAAATATACAACTCAACTTGCAGTAATAGTTTAATAGTTTGGCGGTTGTTATGTAATATATAACTTGTAGGTAGGTAGCTCTGCAGCTATTAGAAAATATACAACTCAACTTGCAGTAATAGTTTAATAGTTTGGCGGTTGTTATGTAATATATAACTTGTAGGTAGGTAGCTCTGCAGCTATTAGAAAATATACAACTCAACTTGCAGTAATAGTTTAATAGTTTGGCGGTTGTTATGTAATATATAACTTGTAGGTAGGTAGCTCTGCAGCTATTAGAAAATATACAACTCAACTTGAAGTAATAGTTTAATAGTTTGGCGGTTGTTATGTAATATATAACTTGTAGGTAGGTAGCTCTGCAGCTGTTAGAAAATATATTAAAAGTTTAATAGTTTTGTGGTTGTTATGTAATATATAACTTGTAGGTAGGTAGCTCTGCAGCTATTAGAAAATATACAACTCAACTTGCAGTAATAGTTTAATAGTTTGGCGGTTGTTATGTAATATATAACTTGTAGGTAGGTAGCTCTGCAGCTATTAGAAAATATACAACTCAACTTGCAGTAATAGTTTAATAGTTTGGCGGTTGTTATGTAATATATAACTTGTAGGTAGGTAGCTCTGCAGCTATTAGAAAATATACAACACTAGTAGGCAACGGCAAGTAGTTTTGCGGTGCTGGTTGTTATAAAATATATTGCAGGCAGCTGTTAGAAAATATCAACTACAACTAATAGGTAATATCTTATAATAATTATAATAATATAGCTCACTATATATAAAATATCAAATGTTAAATATGCCGGTTTACTGCCTAATTTTAGTATCAGCAGCAGCACAGCAGTTAACTGGTTTTTTTGTGAAAAAAAACTTTGTTCTTTTTTTTCAAAACTTCTAATTGCAATCTGCTAATTAATCTGCTAAAATACTTAAATTAAATGTATTAATGTTTAATGGTAAACCACCGTGACAGCCGTCAACGGTCAAGAACTAGTAGTATCAAAAGCAGCACAGCAGTTAACTGCTTTTATTGTGAAAAAAAACTTTGTTCTTTTTTTTTCAAAACTTCTAATTGCAATCTGCTAATTAATCTGCTAAAATACTTAAATTAAATGTATTAATGTTTAATGGTAAACCACCGTGACAGCCGTCAACGGTCAAGAACTAGTAGTATCAAAAGCAGCACAGCAGTTAACTGCTTTTATTGTGAAAAAAAACTTTGTTCTTTTTTTGCAAAACTTTTAATTGCAAAAATCAGCTAATTAATCTGCTAAAATACTTAAATTAAATGTATTAATGTTTAATGGTAAGCAACCGTGACAGCCGTCAACGGTCAACAACTAGTAGTATCAACAGCAGCACAGCATTTAACTGCTTTCTGTATTTGTAAAAAAAAAATAAAAAAAAAATATTTTTTGCAAAACTTCTAATTGCAATCTGCTGACAAAAATATTATTTTATTATTCCCAAATTACTCCACTAAACTTACTGACTAAAGCCAATTTTTTTAAGAGAGAAGAACTCTACCTAAGTACTCTAAATGTTAAGTTAAAACACAAAAATAACTTTTTTTTCTCACACACACTGGTGTCTGTCTCACACTCACTCTCTAAGTAATCTCAACTCTGTTGTGTAAGTTTAATTAAGTTAACTAACTACAGTTAGTTTAAAAGTTTAAACTAAACTAATAAGCTCAGCAGCTGCAGGCCTGCAGCAAAATAAGGCCCACTGGCCAGTGCCCACTACTAAGGCAGCTTAAGCTAACTATTGGCAAAATTATCTATTAATAAGTAAGTCTGTCTGTTATGTTATTCAATTAATTTATGTCAGGAGTCCTGGACTCAGTGTCAGCACTCAGCAGCCACCACCAACAACACCACGTCTGCTGCCAGCAAGGGCTAAATCGTTTTTTTAGAGGCAAGTAAAGTTGAACAAAACAGGTCAGAGCTCTGTAAACAAGGCTCCTATCCGCTCAACGGCTATCTCCTCAATGCGATTTTCGCGCCGTTGAGCGGGAGGAGCCTTGTGGGGGCGGTCACGTGACGCTAGTAGCGTATCAGAGGCGAGACTCACCATGACAGGCAGACCGTGGGTGGAGCCAGAGCACAGGCTGAAGTCAGCTCGCACACTTCAGCCTGTGCGAATAGGGCTCTATTACCAGTGCCGGGCTGGGAGGAGCAACGCCTGCACAGTGATGCATAGAGATCACTGTGCAGGATAGGGTTTTGCTTGATCGCACGTGCGATCAGTGTCTGCTCTGCCATGTCTCTGCCAGGTGTGCACAGTGCGCGCACTCGCGCAGTGAGAGCAGCCCGAGGAGGAGACGCTAGTGACTGATGCGGTGACGTCAGCGTCCACCTGGGTCCTAGCTCCCTCCTGCTTCAAATCTAATCTATCCTTGTGTGGTATATAATATTTTTAAATATTACCGGTCCTACAGCAGGCTGAGAGGGCGGCTAGTGGGGTGGCTACAAAAAACAGAGCCTACATTATATTATAATAAATAATAACACACACACACTAATAAAAAAAAAAAAAAATTAAACAAAAAAAATTAAACATTTTTTTTTTTTTGCTGATTTTTTATTTTTTTTTTGGCTCATTTTTTTTTTTTCCTCCTTGCCCCCTGGGGGGTTCACGTGCGAATGTGCACAACTGGAGGAGCCTCCACTGCCAGAATGGGAGACTAAGGAATTGACACATTTCACATAGGAAATCGACAAATTATCCAGTAGCTATCAAAAGAACACTTTATTTAACAATTTGACAGTTTTATTCATCAGAATTCTTTATACAAATTATAACACAGTCTTTAAAGGGACATTCCAGCCAAAATTGGGACCCACATGGAAGCATTTCAGTTTTGAATAGAAGCTTTTATGTAATGTACATGTATTAGCAAAGATGCTTCTAATAAAAGCTATAGCTGTTTCAAAAGTGTATTTAAATAGGCCACATGCACCAGCATTTTAAAAACAGCACTTTTAATTGCTCAGTTTGTTAATTACTGACATGATTCAAACCCCACTGGTGTTCTGAGCAGCTACAGTATGTCAAATTTAAATTTTGACTAGAATGTCCCTTTAATACATTCAACAACTTTAGGCAAAGCTATTAACTCTACTTCTTATGCAAGGAAAATGGGAGGTACAACATTAAACTGTCAGACACATTAAAATGATTAATTAAATAAGAGTACAAGAGTACAAAATTAAATGTTTGAAATAAAGAATTTTCATGTTGTACAAAAATAAGGGAGACACATGTTCTAAGAGCAGATAAATAAGGGAGTCTGGGAGACAGTAAAAACGTTTGGGCAAATAAGGGAGATCACTGAAAATAAGGGAGGATAAGCATGAGCTTTGAGCTTGACAGGATATTAGGGTATATTAACAACGTGAGATTAATTAGCAGCTTAGTCTACTTGATAATATTAAACAGGAAAGAAAAAAATCTGACCATAAGTGAGAGCAGGTTAGCTCACATCTGCTATAACGAGACCAATGTAATTGTGGTTGATGATAACTTAAAGGGACATTAAACTTTTTGTTTAAAGTGATAGTAAATCCTAGCATTTGTGAAATGCTAGGATTTACCATTGGAACAAATAAAGGGGACTTTCATTCATGAAGTATAAAATATTTCATGCTGAAAGCTCCTTTATTTGTTCCAAGCGATGGCCGCACTGAGCTCCTAAGGCAGCCCAACGGCAGAACGCTATCTTCGCTATTTGGCTGAGAGGTGATGTTTCCACCTTTTAGCCAGTAGCCATGTGGGCAATCCAGCTTGGCCAATATGCGGCTCCAAGCCGGATTTCCTGCACGGCTATTGGCTAAGGGGTGGAAATGTTACCTCTCAGCCAAATAGCGAAAATAGCGTTCTGCCGGTGGACTGCCTTAGCAGCTCAGTGCAGCGATCGCTTGGAAGAAATAAAGGAGCTTTCAGAATGAAGTATTTTAGACTTCATGAATGAAAGTCCCCTTTATTTGTTCCAATGGTAAATCCTAGTGTTTCACAAAAGCTAGGATTTACCATCATTTTAATTACGGGAACATGGAAGTCAAAATTAATTTCTTGATTCAGATACAGCATCTAATCAAAACAATACTTCTATTTTAAAACATATCTCTTTCCCTTGGTATCAGTTGTTGAAACATAGCTCCTTTCCATGAAAGTATATCTAAATAAGAGTGTGCTCCAGAGTGTGCACTTGTGCTGAGACATATGGCAGAAGTGTTTTTAGAAATGATTGTAACAATTCTATACATATATTCACGTGCACACTCCTGCAATTGTATAATTTAATTTGTATAAATTAATAATTTTACATTTAAACTGTTTTTTATTTTTTATTTTTTTATTTTATTGCATGCTCTGATATAATTATAGGGACACAATTTAAATGCACACAGATGAATTACATCTTTGAATAGAAACATAAATACCAAAAATATCTGAGTCATTACCAGATGGTACGAGCACCTTAGGCTCTCTGAGAAAGTGATGTGTTTAAAATGCTGGTGCACAGTCCATACTTATATACACATTTGAAACAGCTATAGCTGTTATTAGAAGCATTTTTGCCAAGGTCGGGATTCCGGGATATTTCCCGGGGGGGGCTGCACGGCTGAGTTCTGGGGACCATGCACTGAAGCAACCTGCGGCTTTGAGCGCACAGCGCTCGCACATTAGAAAGAGGTGGCTCCACTCCAAATTAGCTCCGCAAGGAGAGGGGAGGGGTAACGTAAGTGCTCTGCGTCTGCTGTCTGCACTGTACTGCACATAGTCAGTGACACAACTGGGAGGAAGGGAGATGGGTGCCGAGCTGGAGCCTGGAGTACATGCACAAGGTAGGAATTGCAACCACTCCAACAAGCTAGTAGTGTACCGCTGCCTGCCTGTCCTTATACAACATTCATGTAAGGTATATATTATGCAATAAACAAGCAGAGTGATGTGATTTTTTTTACCCACACAAAAGATTTATTCATGTGTTTATCAGCTTGTACACGCAAGCTAAAGCAAGCTGATAAACAAATAAATACATCCTTGTTTACTGCATAATATACACCTTAGCAAACTGATAAACAGACATTAGTTGTGGGACATTGTAGTAACTTTATTATATTTAGAAAACAAATCCAGATTCACTTATTTTAAAAACAGACTTTGATTTGGTCTCGCTACGTTTCAAGCCTGTTATAGGTCTTAGTCATAGCTGTCTTTTGTGATTTTTATTTCTCAGTGCTATAGATGTCAATATTCTACAATAACTTCAAAGGCTAATTTTGAAAAGTTGTCACTGTATTGCACTTAGACAAAGAACAGTCTTAATTTTGTATATGTATTTTACTTTATATTGCTATAACAATGATCCATGGGAGACAATAATATTTTAGGAAATAAGAAATAAACAGCTGCAAGGAATGTCTGACATTTGTAGCCAATAATCTAACTATCAACATTTACAAAACAGCCATCAGAACTTTAAAGATAGGTAATGTGAAGGACTAGGGGTGGCTGGTCTTCAAACATTTCCAGGGCTGATTTTTGCTAAAACACGTATATCACAAAAATCCTACTATTCAAACTGAAATACATCTATGTGAATTCCAATTTTGGCTTGATGTCCCTTTAATGAAGTATTGCTTTTGGCTGATATGTCCTTTTAAGAAAAGTAAAATCTTTATTATTGTGCCTGCTATTCTTGTAACTTTGTGCTTTTACTCCTACTAGAGGTAGAGGAGACCTGAAGAAAACTTATAGGGGTCAATTTATTAATGTGCATTGTGCGAGCGGACATGATATGATGTAGCGTATTATGTCCGCTGCACATCGATAAATGCCAATCGGCCGCTAGCAGGGGGTGTGAATCAACCCGATCCTATTCGATAGGGTTGATTTCTGTCCGCCGTCTCAGAGCAGGCAGACAGGTTATGGAGTAGTGGTCTCGCCGGAAACACGGGGCATCAATTGGGCTTGATAAATTGACCCCATAGTATATAATCAAGTCTGCTTGTGCACGCTTTGATAATGGAAGTATATTAGAAAGATTTTTTAAATTGCTTATTTTATTTGAATCACAAAACTTTAATTTTCACTTTAGTGGTTCTGTAAATGAACATTGTGTTGATGAACATTAGAATTTTAATCTTTAAATAATAAATAAATAGTGGAGTACACCTAGCGCCTACTAAATAAGACCTCTGGCTTTGATAATTTGACACCTAGTTGTCAAAATGGAAAGATGAAACTAATATGGTATACCAAAGCGCCAACTGTACGAAGGCTGGGTCTGGACCTAATGCAATATTGTCAAACGATTACAATAAACAATTTATTGAGTACACAAATAAGTTAAAAACATGGATCCATGTATAAACAATCAAATGTATACAACAATAATAGCTAAATGAATAGTTAAAACAAATAGTTATGTAACGGATATAGCATTTAAAATTGTGCAAACATTGCTCTTAAAAATATTCATAAAAAATTCCAAATTTAGTATAAGGCTCACAACAGAAATTCAACTTTGTGTTTACCATATACACATACACAAATTTGTACAGCAATAATAGCTAAATGAATAGTTAAAACAAATAGTTAAATAGCAGATATGGCATTTAAAATTGGCCAAACAATGCTCTTAAAAAATATTCCTAAAAAATTCCAAATTAAGTATAAGGCTCACAACAGAAATTCAACTTTGTGTTTACCACATACACATAATAGGTGAAATATATTAGTCAGTTATATAATATTATCTAACCAATAATGTTCTCGATTCTATGCAATACTAAATATTTCCAATAGTGACTAATGTGTAAGGCTCTGAGTAAGACCTTTAACTGTGTGTTTACCACATACGCATTGTCAAGTAAAAAATATTGTGACAGCAATAAGCCAATGTAAAGAATGTGTATCAAAAAAGTTGTGTGCAAAAATTAGTGTACAAAAGATATTAATGGTCAAAAAATAGGTTGATCTTCAAAAAACGTGAATTAAGAACAAAGATTGTGAAAAATGAAAAACCAAAAATTTACAAAAACATTGTGGTGTGTTCCAATAGTAACTTATATAAATGTAAATAATAGTCCAAAAAATAGTCCAACAGTGAAAACTTAATAGAAAAAATAATCCAACAATAAATTATAATAAGTAGTGTGTCTCTTTAAGAAAAAACAATAATCCTTAAAGTGTTGTGAATCCTAACAGCAATAGTTATGGTGATTTTCCAAGTGTTTTATACTGAATAGCAGTGTCAGTACTTGCTAGCCGTTTTCCAACCCAAAATTCTATCTTCTTGGCAAATATTTTGTTATAATCCCTAGATGATCCTTCTGTAAAAGAAAGATATGATGGTGTAGATTATTTTTAGATCAATAGAAAATGAAATTGTGCTTACCAGTCAACGCGTTTCGGTCACAAAGAGACCTTTATCAAGACTCTTTATCAAATCACCATAACTATTGCTGTTAGGATTCACAACACTTTAAAGGGACACTGTACCCAAAAAATTTCTTTCGTGATTCAGATTGAGCATGAAATTTTAAGCAACTTTCTAATTTACTCCTATTATCAAATTTTCTTCATTCTCTTGGTATCTTTATTTGAAATGCAAGAATGTAAGTTTAAATGCCGGCCCATTTTTGGTGAACAACCTGGGTTTTCCTTGCTGATTGGTGGATAAATTCATCCACCAATAAAAAAGTGCTGTCTAGAGTACTGAAACCAAAAAAAAACTTAGATGCCTTCTTTTTCAAATAATGATAGCAAGAGAACGAAGAAAATTTGATAATAGGAGTAAATTAGAAAGTTGCTTAAAATTGCATGCTCTTTCTGAATTACAAAAGAAAAAATTTGGGTACAGTGTCCCTTTAAGGATTATTGTTTTTTCTTAAAGAGACACACTACTTATTATAATTTATTGTTGGATTATTTTTTCTATTAAATTTTCACTGTTGGACTATTTTTTGGACTATTATTTACATTTATATAAGTTACTATTGGAACACACCACAATGTTTTTGTAAATTTTTGGTTTTTCATTTTTCACAATCTTTGTTCTTAATTCACGTTTTTTGAAGATCAACCTATTTTTTGACCATTAATATCTTTTGTACACTAATTTTTGCACACAACTTTTTTGATACACATTCTTTACATTGGCTTACTGCTGTCACAACATTTTTTACTTGACAATGCGTATGTGGTAAACACACAGTTAAAGGTCTTACTCAGAGCCTTACACATTAGTCACTATTGGCAATATTTAGTATTGCATAGAATCGAGAACATTATTGGTTAGATAATATTATATAACTGACTAATATATTTCACCTATTATGTGTATGTGGTAAACACAAAGTTGAATTTCTGTTGTGAGCCTTATACTTAATTTGGAATTTTTTAGGATAAACACAAAGTTGAATTTCTGTTGTGAGCCTTATACTAAATTTGGAATTTTTTATGAATATTTTTAAGAGCAATGTTTGCACAATTTTAAATGCTATATCCGTTACATAACTATTTGTTTTAACTATTCATTTAGCTATTATTGTTGTATAAATTTGATTGTTTATACATGGATCCATGTTTTTAACTTATTTGTGTACTCAATAAATTGTTTATTGTAATCGTTTGACAATATTGCATTAGGTCCAGACCCAGCCTTCGTACAGTTGGCGCTTTGGTATACCTTATTAGTTTCCCTTAATAGATTACAGCCCTATACGGATATTCAAAACCTTGCTGCTCAGGTGAGATATTCTAAGAAATCTTGTCGATATGGCAAGGCCCTTAAAACTCAAATTTTTATTTGAGAAATGTTTTTGTTGCCATGTACTGTTGTTTATGGGATTTCTCTCCATGCCGGCGAGGTTTTGAATATCAGGCCAGTATTCTTAAAGATTGCTAAATCCCTGATGTGTGCCTTTCACAATAGTTATTTAACCCCTTGATTGTACTGGATCACTCTGGTGGTTAAACAGTTAAATGCATTTTTATATGCAAAATGTATGCTGAAGAAATTATTTTTATAAAACCACAATTAAAATCGTAATTGCAATATTTCATAACAAAATTGTGATACTTTTTTTTTTCCATATCTTCCCAGTATAATTAAATGGCTCAATAAATGTTTACTAACTAAAGGGACAGTAAAGTAAAAATGAATCTTTAATATTTCAGATAATATTTCAGAGAATGCAATTTTAAATAACTTTCCGATTGACTTCTGTTATAAAATCTGCTTCATTCTTTTGGTATCCTTTGTTGAAGAGCATACCTAGGAAGGAGAACTATCTTATGATTCATGCACATATGTAGCTTGTGTCATTAGTCAATGTGTTCATCTACCGCACTGTAGTGCATTTGTGCACCTCAGCCTACTCTTCAATAAAGGATACCAAAAGAATGAAATAAATTTAATAAAATAAATAAATTGGAAAGTTGTTTAACATCTAATCTGAATTATGGTTAAGTTTTGACTTTGGAGTCCATTTAATATATGAATTGATATACAGGGAATGAAAATCACAACTTTTAAATCAAGAGAAATCTGGTGTGAGGTAGATACAAAGGATAAGCACTAGAAATGTTTGTTTAAAAGGACAGACAACCCCAGAATATGTATTTTATAAAAAATATAGATAATCCCTTTATTACCCATTCCCCAGTTTTGCATAAGCAACACTGTTATATTAATATACTTTTTACCTCTGTGATTACCTTGTATCTAAGCCTCTGGAGACTGCCCCCTTATTTCAGTTCTTTTGACAGACTTGAATTTTAGCCACTCAGTGCTGACTCCTAGGTAACTCCATGGGCGTGAGCACAATGTTATCTATATGGCACACGTGAACTAACACCCTCTAGCCATGAAAAAATGTTGAAATGCATTCAGATAAGAGGCGGCCTTCAAGGGATAGGAAATTAGCGGATGAGCCTACCTAAGTTTAGTTTTCAACTAAGAATACCAATAGAACAAAGCAAAATTGATGATAAAAAGTACATTGAAAAGTTGTTCCCTATCTGAATCATGAAAGTTTATTTTTGACTGGACTATCCCTTTAATCTCGTAATGAGATTTACTAAGGTAACAAAATGGTTACTTATAAATATGTTTAGCAATTAAAACAGCTATTGAGTTAATTGATCTAATTGAGCTAAATTTGGTCCATTAAAAAAAAAAATGCAATTTTATTATTCAGTGTTCTCCACATAAAATGTTGCCAGCCAGGTTGTATTGTGAAGTAGCTGGGTGGGGGTCAGTGTAATACTTACTAATATAGCATTTTCAGCATTCCAAAGCACAAATTAATTGCCTAATTTAACATAAATGTATTTAATAATAATTTGTGCAATAAACATTGACAAATTTTAATGTTAGTTTATTTTAGCTTAATATTGGCTACACTTTTATCCAGGTGGTCACTCAGTAAAATCAGCTGTGCACCCATATTGGGCCAGATTAAAAGTGAAGCGCAAACGTTTGCTCGCAAGCGATAAGGGGTTTATTTCAGGGCTTTGCGCTTGCCGGGCTTACCGCTGTTATGAGTTGAAAGTAAAAAATATTCTATGTGTGGAAGTTTTGGGTGAACGATTTCACCACCATATGTCCCTTTGCAGCTCTATCAGCCTTATCACTTTGACTTGCTATTTCCTTTGTGCGGTAATTACAATCTGTTTTTTTAAATAATCCTTCTGGATTCCGCTATAAAACAGTCTTTGTCCTAGTATTTTATTCTCCACTCCAGTTTTTCTGGAGGTGTTTGTATACATCTTTTTTTGGACGTTAATTTATACTGATGTCATTCTCTCGAGTTATCTTCATACTTATTGTAGTCTGTCTTTTCTCTAATAAGATATTTGTCTTTATTTTTCAAGTCAGTCAATGTCACTAATGTGGCAACTATTGTTCTTCAGAGAGGATCTCTAGTTTCCTTACAAAAATTTGACTTGAACTGAGCACTGTACTTTTTTCTGCATTTCACATCCTGTGAGTGAATTTCATGAAGTTTACAAATTCTTCATCTGGGAGATGGGTTTCTGCTAAAATAGTATGCTTAGGGCTAGATTTATCAAAGCTAAGGCGGACAGGGACGCGTAATCGCGTATACAAAATTACCCGCAGGTAATCACCATTGCACACAAGTGCAATTTTGCACTTGCGTGCAATCTGCCCCCTGCCCGTGCACAGCCAATCATGCGCGGGCAGGAGCTGTCAATCCCCTCGGTCAGACTAGACCGCAGAGATTGAATTTCGCCACATTAGAGGTGGCAAAGAGGTTAGGGAAGCGGCGGTCTGGTGGCCACTGCTTGTTAAATTACGGTGAGCAAGTTCTGGTGAGAACTTGCAGCCGTAGGGCTTTGATAAATCGAGCCCATAGTGGATCGGCTGAAGAAAAAGTATGAAGTCTAAGCAACAGGACAATTTAAAGGTATAACCCCCCAAATACCTACATTTATAGAAATATCAAAAAAGTTAAATACTCTGTGTATGAGCCAGTCCTTTTGGAGCAACTATAAACTCCAAACAATTTTATTTAGATAATAATTAATCATAGAAGTGTGTTAACATCTATCACAATATTTATTTTTCATTCACTCTACAATAAATTCTATAATAAAATCAAGGCTCCTTGATAAAAAATAATGTAAAACCAGAAATATGTAAAAGTTTAAATCATAGGTCTGTCCCAAAATTTCAATTAATTTAAATAATTGGCTTTCATAGAAAATTTTTTGTGAAATATACAATGCTCAGAAGAAATTATGTTTTAATGTTTAGAATACACAATTCTGAAAATGTGTGCTGACAGCTGATATGCTTTTCCTTCAGAATGTTCAATCCCCTTTGTAGGAGATATAATCCACCGTAATTCAAACTGTTATCAGGCTGATGCATTTTGTAGAAGTTGCACATCCAACTTCTCCGGTTCTTAAGCCATGGCTCACTTACGGCTAGATTACGTGTTGTGCGTTACCGGTATTACAGGTTGTGTGTTGAGGCTAAAATGCTTGCGTTACAGCCTATATAGGCACAATCCATACCGCCATCTGAGAGCAGTAGTTATGGATTTTGTGTAACAAAAATGTTTCAAAAAACTTATAACTAAAGTGTTACAAAGTGCACTAACACCAATAAACTACCTATTAACCCTTAAACCGCCACCCTCCCACATCGCAAACACTATTTAAAACTTGCATAAATAAAAAGAGAGAAGCGCTCAACCTGGGAACGAACAATAGCATAATAGCTTGTTCTATGGCTAGTTACCACCCAAGAAGCAGCCGCTTTTTGCTCAACATGTGCCTTTTACAGAGAAGAACTTTCCTGAAGCATATCAGTCTGATCCTGACATCACAGAACAGTCCAGCCCCGAAATACCAGGCAATCCCTCTCTGAACGAGAGAAACAGCAAAACCCCAGACGTACCTTTTCGGCCTATTGTGGGCCTCGTCAGTGAGGTGCAGCCATATCCCTCTAGGCACACTGAGCAACGGGTCCACACCTGGGTTCTCGCATCACACTTAGGGAGACTTCCCTAAGTGTCATAATTTGCATAAATAAAAAGAGAGAAGTGCTCAACCTGGGAACGAACAATAGCATAATAGCTTGTTCTATGGCTAGTTACCACCCAAGAAGCAGCCTCTTTTTAAAACGTATTAACCCCTAATCTGCCACCCACATCCCCGCCACTATAATAAAGTTATTAACCCCTATTCCGCCGCTCCCCAACACCGCCGCCACTAACTAAACCTATTAACCCCTAAACCGCCAGCCCCCACATCGCCACTACTAAATAAACCTATCAACCCCTAAACCGCCAGCGCCCCCACATCGCCACTAATAAATTAAACTATTAACCCCTAAACCTATCACCCCTAACATTAAATTAAAATTACAATATCCGTATCTTAAAATAAATAAAAACTTACCTGTGAAATTAAAATATACCTAAGTTTAAACTAACAATTAACCTAACATAACTATTATACTAAAATTAAAATAACTACCAATTAAAAAAACTAAATTACACATTAAAAAAAAAACTAACACTACTAAAAAAATGTAAAGGGACACTGCGGCCAAAATTTAAATGCGCATAGATGTATTACATCCTTGAATAGTAACATATTTTCAATATATACTGTATGTAATGGCAAAAGTGCTTCTATTAAAAGTTACCACTGTTTTATTGTTATTATTTTTCTCTGCACGTGCATGTGAAGTATAGATAGATAATCTCAGTGCACCAGCTTTTTAAATACAGCAGGTGCTCAGAGTTACAGTGGGGATTGTATTATATCAGCAATTAACAAACTGAGCCATTACCACATGATTCAAGCACCTTAGGCTCTCTCAGCAAGTTATGTGTTTTAAAATGTTGGTGCATGGGGCAGAGCCAGCTGCTTACAAGGCAAGACGCATCTCTGAAGAGCTCCCGGCTCTAGTTTGCTAAAAAGTGGGTTTATATGTAGTGATGTCCCGAACTGTTCGCCCGCGAACGGTTCACAGCGAACATAGCTTGTTCGCGTTCGCGTTTGTGGGCGAACACATGGCGATGTGCGATCCGCCCCTATGTGTCATCATTGAGGAAACTTTGACCCTGTATGTCACAGCCATCTGACACATTAGAGCCAATCAACATCAGACACTCCCTCACAGATCCTCCCAGCTACTCGGAATCCGCCATTTTAGACTCATAACAACCTTGCTTTCTTAATGAGAGGACGTGTTGTGTTTTTGATCCTGACATTAATAGGAAAAACATAGCTAGGCTAGTGTATTTAGTGTCCACTACAGTCCAGAAGGACTCCACTCATCTCTGCTGCAAGCACAGCACCCAAAAAAGCCCTTTTTAGGGCTATATTTCGTGCCGTTTTTTTTTTTTCGTATTTTTTTTACTAGCATTTGCCTGGCTTTCAGCCTGTGTGTTTAAGGCTCACAGCATATGCTGTGATTACTGCCACCACTGATATCTCCCTAACAACATTAGTTTAAATTTAACTAACCAAAAATTTTAATTATTTTGCTAGTGTAATTTTTTTTCATTTTCTATCAGGCCTGTGTCACACAGCATATACTCTGGTTCATTGTTCTGTGCCAGCCACCAGTGTAAATATCCGTTTATAACATTATTTTAAATTTAATTTTTTTTATTTAAATAATTTTTCTAGTGTAATCTAATTACATTTACTATCAGGCCTGTGTCTGTCAGGCTCACTCAGCATTAATATACCTCATTTTTTTCAGTCTTTTGGTTAATTGGTCTGTGCCAGGCAGCCACCCACCACTCATATCTTCTTCACCTTAATTTAAATATAAAAAAAAAAAGTTTAAATTTGTTTGATAGTGTAATCTAATATAATTTTCTATCAGGCCTGTGTGTTTTGCTGACATACAGAGCCTACTGTGTTTACTTGCTGCCCTCCCTAGTCTATGAGCCACGACTAATATGTGTTTAACCTTTTTTTAACTTCCCCCCCAAAAAAAATAATTTAAATCATTTTTCTAGTGTAATCTAATAGTATTTTCTATCAGGCGTGTGTGTATCTGACTTACAGAGCCTACTGTTTTTAATAGCTGCCCTTCCAAGGCTATCAGCCACGACTCATATGTATGTGCTTAACCTTTTTCTTAAAATTCCCCAAAAAAAGTATTTAAATCATTATGCTAGTGTAATCTAATTGTATTTTCTATCAGGCCTGTGTCTGTCTATCTGACTTACACAGCATACTGTTGTTAATTGCTGCCCTACGTAGCAGCCAGCCAGTGCAACCACTCATATGTGCATTGCACTTCTTAACATAATTTTAATATTAAAATCTAAAATTTTAAAATATTTTGCTAGTGTAATCTAACTTAATTTTCTATCAGGCCTGTGTTTTTGTCACTTACACAGCATTCTGTGTTAAATTGCTGCCCTACCTACCATCCACGACTCATATCTGCCAGCCTGTGTGCCAGGCCCAACTAGCCAATTAGTGGCACCAATCATAATTCTTGTAACAGTATCAAAAAAATTAACCCCTAATCTGCCCCCCACAACGTCGCCTCCACCTGCCTACACTTATTAACCCCTAATCTGCCGAGCGGACCGCACCGCTATTATTATAAAGTTATTAACCCCTAATCCGCCTCACTAACCCTATAATAAATAGTATTAACCCCTAATCTGCCCTCCCTAACATCGCCGACACCTAACTTCAATTATTAACCCCTAATCTGCCGACCGGAGCTCACCGCTATTCTAATAAATGTATTAACCGCTAAAGCTAAGTCTAACCCTAACACTAACACCCCCCTAAGTTAAATATAATTTAAATCTAACGAAATAAATTAACTCTTATTAAATAAATTATTCCTATTTAAAGCTAAATACTTACCTGTAAAATAAATCCTAATATAGCTACAATATAAATTATAATTATATTATAGCTATTTTAGGATTTATATTTATTTTACAGGTAACTTTGTATTTATTTTAACCAGGTACAATAGCTATTAAATAGTTAAGAACTATTTAATAGCTAAAATAGTTAAAATAATTACAAATTAACCTGTAAAATAAATCCTAACCTAAGTTACAATTAAACCTAACACTACACTATCAATAAATAAATTAAATACAATACCTACAATTACCTACAATGAAATAAACTAACTAAAGTACAAAAATTCCATCAGCCAATCAGAATTTTACTACCTTAATTCCGATTGGCTGATAGAATCCTATCAGCCAATCGGAATTCGAGGGACGCCATCTTGGATGACGTCATTTAAAGGAACCGTCATTCGGCTAGTAGGCGTCGGGAGAAGAGGATGTTCCGCGTCGGATGGAAGATGATGGCTCCCGAAGAAAGAAGATTGAAGATGCCGTTGATAGAAGACTTCATCCGGATCATGGACCTCTTCAGCTACCGCTTGGATGAAGACTTCAGCCGGATCATGGACCTCTTCAGCTCCCGCTTGGATGATGACTTCAGCCGGATCATGGACCTCTTCAGCCCCCCGCTTGGGCTTGGATCAGGACATCGGAGGAGCTTTTTTGGATCGATCAGTGAACCTGGTATGGTAAAGATAAGGTAGGAAGATCTTCAGGGGCTTAGTGTTAGGTTTATTTAAGGGGGGTTTGGGTTAGATTAGGGGTATGTGGGTGGTGGTTTGTAATGTTGGGGGGGGGTATTGTATGTTTTTTTTTACAGGCAAAAGAGCTGAACTTCTTGGGGCATGCCCCGCAAAGGGCCCTGTTCAGGGCTGGTAAGGTAAAAGAGCTTTGAACTTTAGTAATTTAGAATAGGGTAGGGCATTTTTTTATTTTGGGGGGCTTTGTTATTTTATTAGGGGGCTTAGAGTAGGTGTAATTAGTTTAAAATTGTTGTAATATTTTTCTTATGTTTGTAAATATTTTTTTATTTTTTGTAACTTAGTTCTTTTTTATTTTTTGTACTTTAGTTAGTTTATTTCATTGTAGTTATTTGTAGGTATTGTATTTAATTAATTTATTGATAGTGTAGTGTTAGGTTTTATTGTAGGTAATTGTAGGTATTTTATTTAATTAATTAATTTATTGATAGTGTAGTGTTAGGTTTAATTGTAACTTAGGTTAGGATTTATTTTACAGGTAATTTTGTAATTATTTTAACTAGGTAGCTATTAAATAGTTCTTAACTATTTAATAGCTATTGTACCTGGTTAAAATAAATACAAAGTTACCTGTAAAATAAATATAAATCCTAAAATAGCTATAATATAATTATAATTTATATTGTAGCTATATTAGGATTTATTTTACAGGTAAGTATTTAGCTTTAAATAGGAATAATTTATTTAATAAGAGTTAATTAATTTCGTTAGATTTAAATTATATTTAATTTAGGGGGGGTGTTAGTGTTAGGGTTAGACTTAGCTTTAGGGGTTAATACATTTATTAGAATAGCGGTGAGCTCCGGTCGGCAGATTAGGGGTTAATGTTTGAAGTTAGGTGTCGGCGATGTTAGGGAGGGCAGATTAGGGGTTAATACTATTTATTATAGGGTTAGTGAGGCGGATTAGGGGTTAATAACTTTATTATAAAAGCGGAGCGGTCCGGTCGGCAGATTAGGGGTTAATAAGTGTAGGCAGGTGGAGGCGACGTTGAGGGCGGCAGATTAGGGGTTAATAAATATAATATAGGGGTCGGCGGTGTTAGGGGCAGCAGATTAGGGGTACATAAGTATAACGTAGGTGGCGGTCGGCAGATTAGGTGTTAAATTTAATCGAGTGGCGGCGATGTGGGGGGACCTCGGTTTAGGGGTACATAGGTAGTTTATGGGTGTTAGTGTACTTTAGAGTACAGTAGTTAAGAGCTTTATGAACCGGCGTTAGCCCAGAAAGCTCTTAACTACTGACTTTTTTCTGCGGCTGGAGTTTTGTCGTTAGATTTCTAACGCTCACTTCAGACACGACTCTAAATACCGGAGTTAGAAAGATCCCATTGAAAAGATAGGATACGCAATTGACGTAAGGGGATCTGCGGTATGGAAAAGTCGCGGCTGAAAAGTGTGCGTTAGACCCTTTTTTGAGTGACTCCAAATACCGGCGGTAGCCTAAAACCAGCGTTAGGAGCCTCTAACGCTGGTTTTCACGGCTACCGCCAAACTCCAAATCTAGGCCATAGTGAACAACACGCTATAATTAACATGACTGACGGCAGCACATTTAATAATGCTAAAAGTTTAACATGTTAACAGGTCTGGAGACTGTTAATTCTATATTGGACAAAAGGTATTTTCATGTGACTAACTTTTATTATGGGACTACTAAAATCACAGGTTAATCTGTTTAATCTTTATGTGTGTATTCCAAACATAATTGTCCTCGAATATGTGAGATGTGTGATTAGGGTAAATGTCTATTACCTGGCAAAAAAAAATAATCTTCAGTTGATGTGTTATTTTATTCCTAGACACCCCCATATTAGTTCTAGCAATACCGTATATTTTATACTGCCCACATGGGATTTAACTATGCTGTTCTTTAAAGTAACCCTGTTCTGTTTAACAGATTTCATATTGGAACTTACTGTGACACATCTGTAATCCACTACCTTTTTATCTCACTAGATAAGTGATAAGATAACATGATCTCCACCCCATGGCAGTAGACCCATTGGAATTGTTTTTGAGACAGCTATAGTACTGTTCTTTATTCATTGTGTATATGGATATCTTTTTCAATAAGCTATAATAGGTGTATTACTGGACCCTTGGGTTTATGGCTGAAACTGGGGAACTTTAATGATGGCAGATATAATTATTAATTTGCCTTTATGTTATTTCAAGAGTGCTTTAGGTATATGTATCACTACCACATATCCACAGTCTATATCCTCTAAGACATTGGTAAATAGTTTAATCTATATATATATATATATATATATATATATATATATATATATATATATATATATATAAAAGGGAACAAGGAAACTCCTCGGCACACCAGGTATAGATAAAAAGCCAGTCTTTATTTACTAACGAGTAAAAACAGGATCCTCATACAGCAACATGGTAAAAGCAATAATAGATGAACCGGAACAGGGGGAACAACACCTCCTGTGACATCATACGCGTTTCATGCCTCTGGGGCACTTGTTCAGCGTCTGGACAGAGACGTAATCCCTGCGTGCACCCGTAGCGGCCGAGGAGTAGGACACGTGGTAACGCAGAAGAACGCCGTGAGAAGGAGTTGATTGGAGCATCCTTCCCTTACCTATTTTGTTCCTGTATATATATATATATATATACTAATTTAACTCCCACATGTTAGAAGTGGTAGTATACAGTTTATGCTGCGTTTCACTCATGTTCATTACTTTGTCAAATAAGTTTAACTTTTTCTGGAATACTAGTTGAGATTCTCTATGATTATTGTTTTATGTGTGGTCATGAATATGTGAAGCTTGCTCTATTTTAAGGGAGCAAAACATTAATATAAGATTTATTACTGAAGACGATATATGTATTTTGGGAGCCTACTAAGTTTTGGGTATAACTAAAATTATCATATGCCTTTGTTTTTTATGTTGCACTCTATTTGTTTATAGGATGCCCACGGAAGGTCCCATGTATGTTCTTATTATATTTAAGGGCGCAGATATATATCTGGAACTGTCGTTTGGAGATGCGAAGCACAGGCTTACATTATCTGGGGTTTCTTTAACCTGTTAGGAGTATATATAACATTATCCTGGACACTCTTTGTACTTTAAACCAATATACACAACCTAGATAAAATAGGGAGATACCATAGTGGAATCTCATCCCTTCACTTATTGCTTGTTTTTTTTTTTGTTTTTTAAATGACATACAAGATATTATAATATGTTTGTGCTGTCGGCAGCTGAGATGGTGCAGGTTAGTCCTCCTATTTGGTCTTACTGAGGAATGTTTGTGTAGTACAAATTCTCTTAGGTTTTAAACTCCACTAGTATACACTAGCCACTATATATGACTTTTGGAAGACCCCTAGAAAATGGAAATACCCTCCAATCTAAATATTGCCTACCTAATTGACATACAATTGTAAACATATATAGACAAATTTCTGGCCAATAATATTAAATATAGAGTAACCAACGTATATCTCGCCGCCGTTATGTTCCTCATGATATGACCCATTCAAATACAGGAACTACTTAAAGATCTACAGGAGTCAATGACCCTATAAGAGTAGTGATCCCTCCTACACCTTATGATTACTGGCCTAGTCAACCATGGTACCCATTCCCTAGTCCAATGGGATAGCTATTACATGTTTACCTTGGGTCATCATACATAGTTAATGACATACCATATTCTGATGTTACTACTTAGATTGGTCACTCCTTATACCATAATCTGATAATAGTCCCTTACCCTATTAATAATTACATATTTTGAACTGGAAGGGATTCCGACAGTTGATGGGTATGCAACTTAGAGCCGACATCACTTTGTCTTGTATCCATATTACACTCCAATAGCATACATGCTACAACTAGATCTACAATTCTAGCTTGCTAGGTGCCCGTATGTTCTCCACAATCTGAGAAATTTTGCTAGTCTCTGCAAGTATTATAGTACTATTATAGTCTTCCTAGCCTCAAGTATATCCCTTCTACTCAGCTAAGATAATGGTATGGTCTTTTGTGACTTTCTTTTGGCGAATAAAAGAAAAGTAAGGTATCTCCCCTCATCCTTTCCCACTCTACGTGATAGAGTGGGTCATATCCAATACCCCTTTCCCGTCTACGTCCAGTGGTGACAATTCCCCCTGAGGGGAGATACAAATTATATACAACTTATAACCCTTTCCCATATTGGTTGAGAGTTGACATGATCCCAGAAGGGTAATACAGCCCACTGAACATCTTATCTGGTCAAAATTTGATGCAGAGATCCTGTGTCTCCTCACAATGAGGTATTTACTTTTTCCCAATAAATGATTTCTCTATTTTTGCTTCCAGCCTTACATCTTTGAATTTATGATGGCTCCCCCCCATTTCCCCATTTCCCTATCACCCCATTACCCCTTAGGTCCCCCCCTTAATGACACCAGTGAGCTTATCTCATAAGCAAAGGAAAATGAATCCTATAGAAACATTTATTTTCTTTTTACATGACAACCACCCAATTAATTCATTAACAATACTTCATTTCAGTGATCACATCAACTCCAAGTTATAGATAGAATTTGAAGTGTAGATAACTCATTATCTGTATTGAAGTGGAGTAGACGGATCTATAAAAGATCTATTATACCATTTCTATTATTTCTATATTAATTGTACACATGGGTTTATTCACTTGTATTCCTTTGGATGGTGATGGTCTATTGATGAGTGTAATTCACAGTTTCACAGAAGAACAAAATGTTAACCATGATGGTTGAAACTTATTTCACAATTTGTTGTTGATATATATAGTTAATGTCTTATACCTTACCAAGCCCAAAAGCGGCTATAGTTTCAATTTACCACCTCCATTGAGTATTTATATTTTGCCAAGGTCCAAGAGTGACCTACTAATTTCAGAGGAGGTCGATATAATTATGAAAATGAGGTTGCAGTTACCTCTGCCCATTTCATTTTGAATTTGTATTCACTTGACTGTACACTGTATTATTACTGTGAATTGTATTCTAATGTTTGTACTGTTTAAGTTTTGGCACTTCTACATATATTGTATAAGTTTATAACAACCTCAATAAAAAAGACAAAAAAAAATGCTGGTGCACGGTGCATACTTAAATACACGTTTGAAACAGCTATAGCTTTTATTAGAAGTATTTTTGCTAATACATGTATATTACAAAAATACTTCTATTCAAAACTGAAATGTATCCATGTGGATTTAAATTTTGGCTGGAATGTCCCTTTAAGTCTAAAATTACAAAAAATACTAAATTACGAAAAATAACAAACACTAAATTATGAAAAATAACTAATGAAATTATCAAAAATAAAAACATTTGCACCTAATCTAATAGCCCTATAAAAATAAAAAAGGCGCCCCCAAAATAAAAAAAAAATCCTTAGCCTACAATAAACTACCAATAGCCCTTAAAAGGGACTTTTGTAGGGCATTGCCCTAAAGAAATCAGCTCTTTTACCTGGAAAAAAATACAAAGACCCCCCAACAGTAAAACCCACCACCCAACCAACCAACCAAAATAAAAAACCTAACTCTCTTTTACCTAAAGCCCAAAACCCTAATCTAAAAAAAAAAACCACCCAAAAATTTTCTTAAAAAAAACCTAACACTAATCCCTGAAGATCCATCCTCATCCAGGCGGTGAGAAGTCTTCATCCAGGCGGCGAGAAGTCTTCACCCAGGTGGCGTCTTCTATCTTCATCCCAGCGAAGCGGATCCATCCTTGAAGACATCCGGCGCGGAGCGTCCTCTTTATATGGTCACCGCCGTACATTGGATCTTCAATTCAAGGGAACCTTTTAAAAATAAAATTCAAATCAGCCAATAGGATGAGAGCTACTGAAATCCTATTGGCTGTTCAAAACAGCCAATAGGATGAGAGCTAATGAAATTCTATTGGCGATTAAAATCAGCCAATAGAATCTCAGTAGCTCTCATCCTATTGGCTGAATTGAACAGCCAATAGGATTTCAGAAGCTCTAATCCTATTGGCTGATTTGAATTTCAAGAATCAAATCAGCCAATAGGAATGCAAGGGACGCCATTTTGAAAAGGCTCCCTTGCATTGAAAATCCAGTGTACGGCGGTGACCATATGAAGAGGACGTTCCATGCCGGATGTCTTCAAGGATGGATCTGCTCCGCGCCGCCGGGATAAAGATAGATGACGCCGTCTGGATGAAGACTTCTTGCCGCCTGGATGAGGATGGATGTTCGGACTTCAGAAACTGTGAGTAGATCTTCGGGGGTTAGTGTTAGGTTTTTTTTAAAAAAAATTTGGGTGTTTTTTTTTTTCGAAAAGGGTTTTGGGCTTTAGGCAAAAGAGCTGAATGCCCTTTTCAGGGCAATGTAAAAGAGCTGAATGCCCTTTTAAGGGCAATGCCCATACAAATGCCCTTTTCAAGGCAATGGGTCGCTTAGGTTTTTGTAAGAGTAAGGTTTTTTATTTTGGGGGGTTGGTTGGGTGGTGGGTTTTACTGTTGGGGGGTCTTTGTATTTTTTTCCAGGTAAAAGTTCTAATTTCTTTAGGGCAATGCCCTACAAAAGGCCCTTTTAAGGGCTATTGGTCGTTTATTGTAAGCTTGGGTTTTTTATTTTGGGGGGGGGGGGGCTTTTTTATTTTTCTAGGGCTATTAGATTAAGTGTTATTGTTTTTATTTTTGATAATTTTGTTTGTTATTTTTCGTAGTTTAGTATTTTTTTTTCTTTGTAATTTTAGACTTAAATTTTTTTTAGTGTTAGGTTTTTTTAATTTTTAATCTGTAATTAAGTTTTTTAAATTGGTAGTTATTTTAATTTTAGAATAATAGTTTAGTATAATAGTTATGTTAGGTTAATTTATAGTTTAAACTTATTTTTTTTTAATTTGACAGGAAAGTTTTTATTTTAAGATAGGGATATTGTAATTTTAATATAAAGTTAGGGGGTTGTTAGGTTTAGGGGTTAATAGTTTAATTTAGTTTTTTGCGACATGGGGGGCTGGCGGTTTAGTAGTTAATAGGTTTATTTAGTGGAGGTGATGTGGGAGGTCAGAGGTTTAGGGGTTAATAGTTTAATTTAGTTTTTGCAATGTGGGGATCTGGCGGTTTAGGGGTTAATAGGTTTATTTAGTGGCAGTGATGTGGGAGGTCAGAGGTTTGAGGGTTAATAAATGTATTATAGTGGTTATAGTGGTGGCATTGTCGGGGAGCGGCAGAATAGGGGTTAATAACTTTTATTAGTGGCGCTGATGTCTGGAAGCGGCGGAATAGAGGTTAATAGCTTTATATAATTGGCGGTGATGTCGGGAGCGGCGGAATAGGGGTTAATAACTTTTATTAGTGAAACTCCAAACAGAAAGGGTGCTCCAGTCTTTGCAGTTTAAAGTAAAATGACCTTTATTGTGCCATGGTCCTCAAAACAAACAACGTTTCAGACCTACATTAGGTCCTTAGTCATGACTTTGTTTGTTTTGTGGACCATGGCACAATAAAGGTCATTTTACTTTAAACTGCAAAGGCTGGAGCACCCTTTCTTTTTGGAGTTTCACTTGATGTGGATGAGGTGGCTGCTTCCTGGCTCCTGTGCCTAATTGTTTTGGCTGCTGTTCTCTACCTTTTGCTTACCTAAACTTCTATTAGTGGCGGCGATGTCGGAGGCAGTAGATTAGGGGTGTTTAGACTAGGGGTTTATGTTAGGGTGTTGGGTTTAAACGTAACTTTTTTTCCCCATAGTCATCAATGGGGTTGCGTTACGGAGCTTTTCATTCCGCGCTTCAGGTGTTAGTTTTTTTCTAACACTCTGTCCCCATTGATGTCTATGGGGGAAAGAGTGCACAAGCACGTCAAAGCAGCCCTTGGATTTTGTGCGGAATGGAGCTCATCGCCACCATATAGCACACACAAGGAGGCTTTTCAGAAACTTGTAATGGCAGCACTATGGGGGTTAAATAACGCAACTTTTGTTGTATTTGTTTCGCACCCTCTATAGTGCAAAACTCGTAATCTAGGTGTTAGTGTCTTCACACTATGAATGAGTAAGTTAATTGCTTGTTAAAAGTTTGTATATTAAAATCCATATTTAAAACCCATATTAAAATGGCCATTTATTTTATCCTGGCTGATGTCAATAAATGAATAATCAATATCAAATAGTTTAATTAATATCCTAAAAAATAATTAGTAAAAACCATTCATAAATACTATAGTACTACTTATTAACCACTGATTAACACAAATTGCCTATAAAAACACATTGTTAGCACTGGTGGTCATTAAGGTTTTGGTGATCCATTGATAATCTCCAAACCAGCTACCCCCACTGCATTTATTGTTTTTGGTTGAAACCAATATATGTTTTACAAATCTATCTTTGCATTTTTACTTTGAATGAGAAATCGGATAGTTTGTTAAATAGAGCTTGAATAACACACTTATCAATAATATACATTTCATGGAAGTTTTATGTATAGCATAAAATTATTCACCCCTAATATGATGACGACTGTCACTTTCCTGAAATAGACATTAACAATTGAATTATTCATGACAGATAGAAAATTAGACAATGGAAAAGAAAACTACAGCGAGAAAATTTAATCAGTTTGCCTTCCTTAAAGAAATGTGATGGATCTTTTTTATTTTTCAAATCAAAAATCATATGTTGTAATGTAATTTATCTTTGAGAGAGGATTTTTTTTATCACATAGCTCTTTACAAATGATACATTTTTGAATGAAATTATGAGACTCTTGAAAGCTAAAAAAGTATTCAATGCATAGGTATGTTTATAGTTAGAATAAATGACTTAGTTCTGACTTATTACTGACATTTTATCTACACCAGCTGCTCCCCTTGGATAGTCCAGTCCTGTGAATCTTCAGGTGTTGATTTATAATGGGGATCATAAGATACTCTAAATATCAAGCACAGTTATCTAGTTGGAAGTGGTTAAAGAAAGACAAAGCTGAAATAATGTTTATTTTGTTTTAGTGTTTTCTTGTATTTTTTGGTTTTTGTTTATATTTTTTTGGGGTGTGGAAGGGTGTAGCAATTGGATTAGAGTCTTTAGGTGTTGGGTGAGTCCCTGTGTGTGAGAAGTTTATAGTATGGGAAACATTTATGTGGGAAAACAATTGTATTTATAGAAGGGGGGTGTAAGAGAAAGGTCATTGGGAATTGGTAGGTTATTGCAGCGGAGGTGTTAGAAGCTGAAGGATAGCAAAGGGGACTTCACAAAAAAGTTAATTTCCATTTTAGGACCAGGTTTTTATTAAATTAATTTGCATAGAGTGTGCAGTCGCTCTTTTCTTGTAGGTGTAAGTTAACGTTCCGCTAATGCTTCCATACGGCGTGGGTTTTGCAGTGTGGTCTGAGCCTTACAGTGTGTGTAAGAGTCAGGTGTTGGTGTTGCAGTGTGGTCTGAGCCTCACTGTGCGTGTAGGAGGTCAGGGGCTGCAGTGTGGTCTGAGCCTCACTGTGTGTGTAGGAGGTCAGGTGTTACAGCGCCCTAGAAGCTGCTCTATTCTGAGATCTGGGACTGGCAGGCACACTGATGATGGTGAGAAAATTACTGCAGGAACCAGTGGCCATTCGGATTACCACGGCCGGCACCCTGGAAGCCTCTTATGTCAGGACTGAACTCTGTATCATGGAGTTCTGGGTAAGTTAGCGCTCCTTTTATTACTTTGTATCAGAAGTGACCTCTGGCTTTGTTCTTGGCACCAAGATTGAAGACTAAATAGGAGGTGTTAAAAGGGCATCTGAGATTCCCATTTAGTGCTTGGTTATTTTCCTATGGAGACCAAAGCATTCTTGTTCCTGGCCTGTTACCCTGAGCTTGACTTTGGCAAAGATCCTGGATTACACACTTGTTTTACCTGTACATTGAGATATGTTACCTGTGGAGTGACTTATTGGCTTCTGAACCCTGGAACTGTGCACTGATCACTGCACCTGCTTCATCCTTCTACTTTGACGCAATGTTTCGGACTGACCTGATAACCTGATTCGCTACTCAGTCTTTACACTACTGGTTCCACCTTTTTTTTTAATTAGGTAATGTTTTGGCTTAGAACCAAGGTTAACAGTTAATATCTTGCTTAAGTATGGCTGCGGCTTTTCCCATTTACAATAGCGGGTTTTTAAATATTTCTCCCACTCTACAAAGTATCTTGTAAAAGAGGAGCCTTTTCTACCATTGACTCTAATGAGCTGCTTCATTATCGCAAAACAAATTTCTCACTGTACAGACTGAGCTCATGGAAACGTAAGTGCCATTTCTGCCCTACTAGATCTACCCCAGTCAACTGAAAGAACAATTATTGTTAAGTGGGAGCATATAGAAGCAACAATAGCCCAGCCACGAAGTTGTAGACTGTGTAAACTCACAGAGCAGGGTTGCTTAGTGCTGAAGCACGTAGCACGTAAAAATCGCCTATAATCTTTTGCATCACTTACTACAGTGTTCAAAACTGCCTCTGGAAACAACACCAGCACAAAAACTGTGTGTCAGGAGCTTCAATAAATCTTTTTCTATAAACAGCTGTATACAAGCCTCATATCAACGTGCGCTACGCCAATAGTGACTACTGCAATGGTGTTAAAGCACACCGCCACTGGACTCTGGAGCAGTGGAAACATACTTTCTGGATTGATTAATAATGTTTCAGTGTCTGGCAGTCTAATGGAAGAATCTGGGTGTGGCAGGTGCCTGGAGAGTGCTACTTAAAGGGACAGTAAAAACATAATTAGACACTCATGATTTACACAGAGCATTAAACTTTAAACAACTTTCCAATTTACGTCTATTATTTAATTTGCATCCTTCTCTTGTTATCCTTTGCTGAAAGGTTTATCTAGGTAAGCTCAGGAGCAGCAAATAACCTAGGTTCTAGTTGCTGATTGGTATCTGCATGTGTGTACCGATTGTTATTGGCTCACCCATGTGTCTAGTTAGCAACCAGTAGAGCATTGCTGCTCCTTAAACTAATGATACCAAGAGAATGAAGCAAATTTGATAATAGAAGTAAACTGGAAAGACATTTAAAATTGTATGTTCTACCTAAATCATGAAAGAAATTTTTTGGATTTCAGGTCCCCTTTAACAGAATGCATAATGCCTACTGTAATGTTTGGTGGAGCAGGCATAATGATCTGGGGCTGTTTTTCAGGGTTTGGGCTAGGCTCCTTTTTTCCAGTGATGGGTCATCAGGATACATTTTAGACAACTGAGTGCTTCCAACTTAGTGGCAACAGTATGGGGGAGGTCCTCCCTGTTCCAGCAACCTGCACAGAGACCTGACCTTAACCCTATTGAATGCTAAATGCAAGTCCAACCTTCTGGTCCAACATTAGTGCCTGACCTCACAAATGCTTGTCTAGCTGAATGGCACTAATTCCCACAAACACACTCCAAAATCTTGTGGAAAACATTCTCAGAAGCATTGCTGATGTTGTAGCCACAAAGAGGGGGCCAGCCCCATATTAGTGCCCATGCTTTTGGTATGGGATGTCCTACAAGCTCATATAGGTGTGATGGTCTTGTGTCCACATGCTTTTGGTCATGTAGTAGTGTGTGTATATACACACATTTTTTTTATTAACTGTGTTATGTATTTTTTATCAACATTAGTCATATATAATACATTTTTCTGCAATTTAAATTAGTTTTAGTTGAATTTAGCAAATATTTAAAAGCTTTTTCAGCTTCTGTAGAAGTGGATTTACATAAAAATATTTGCAGATTTCAGCAAAGTAAATATCAAACATAATTGAACTGCCTGCTCACTCAACAATTTTGAATTAAATCTAGAATACTTGTAGGGATTTAAAACTTCAGGTTTGTTTTTTCTTCTCTTATACAGTAAAAGAATATTTTAGAAACAAATTGCATAAGCATTATAATATTAATAATAATAATAATAATTGAAAAAGCAAGAGACATCTGTATTGAAAAAGTAAGAAAAAAGAAAATTAAAAACGTAATATAGAGATGTCTACATTTTGGTTCATATTCTATCTAATAATCACCAGGTAAGACCCCCTGCCTTTAATTGGAAATAGACAGTATTTCCCTCTTACTGCCTTGAAGGGGCAACTCCTTACTAGACCATAATTTCTAGTACACATCTATCACAAGAATTTTAAAGGGACATTAAATGCATTTTTTTTTCTTACAGATTCAGATAGAGAATGCGATTTTAAACAACTTTCCAGTTTACTTCTATTATCAAATTTGCTTCATTATCTCGTTAT
This sequence comes from Bombina bombina, assembly GCF_027579735.1. NCBI lineage: Eukaryota > Metazoa > Chordata > Amphibia > Anura > Bombinatoridae > Bombina > Bombina bombina. Next base: position 1,180,745,269 of record NC_069501.1, on the reverse strand, counting down.
TCTTTGCAAAAGGAACAGCATTGCACTACTGGCAGCTAGTCTTTTCTTTAAATGCATCATTCTATCTAGCATTTATTTAGGGCCCGATTAAGAGTGGAGCGCTAATTGTGCTTGAAGTAAACTTTTTTTACGTGCGTCAGGTTGCACTGGTTAAAAAGTAAAACTTTATCGTGCTCGTGCTAACCCGGCGCGTGCAAAAGCTCAAACTTAGAATATTGCACACGCGATAACCTATTCCCTTATAGAAGTCAATAGAGAAAAAAGGGGATAAAACCACCCTACTCGCGCGCAATCCAGAGCGCATATTCTCATGTGCGCTAACCCGACATGAAAATATGAATATTTACCATTCCAATGTTCTTCACACAGCAGAATATGTTCTATTTATTCTTAAGTATTTCTACATATATCTGGTGGTATTTTGTTACAATATATATATATATATATATATATATATATATATATATATATATATATATGTATATTCATGATTATATATATATATATATATATATATATAAATATATGTTTAGAAATACATAGAACATATTCGGCTATGTGCAGAAAATTGGAATGTCAAATATCTACAGTAATTACACTATATATCACTTTATTAAATATGAATATTGGATAAATATGTTTTTACATGTTTTCCTCTACTTAACTGCAAAGGACTCCAATGAACTTATATATATATATATCTATATATGTATATATATATATATATATATATATATACTTACATATGCATATATATAGACTTGTAAATGTATGTATCTTAGTGTTAAAGCACTTTGCTTGCCTTTTGCACCTAAGATCTCATATCTTTGAGCTTTTGTAACTTTTTTGTGCAATAGTTTTTTGAATAATATTTATTAGAAGGTATTAGTGTACTTTGTAATGTATTTTTTATGTGTTTGTGACACTTTTATGTTTTGCGAAACAGTTAACCAGAGCTCTGAGGTCACGCTAATCCGACATCAACTCGAATTATGCTCAAGCAATCGCGTTTACTTTCAACTTCGAATACACCGCAATTTAACCTGCGCGCTAACTAAAGTGAGACCCCGATATAGCTTGCGCACAAACATTTGTGCTCCACTCGTAATCTGGACCTTAGTGTTAGAGTCTTTCTTTGTGCGTTTTATATTTTAGACCATGTATCATTTTAGTAGCTCTTTGGACATTTTGTAATTTATATCCTTCTGGAGATATGGTCTCCAGAACTGTACAAAATATTCCAAATGAGGCCTAACTAGTTATCTGTAAAGTGGCATAAGAAGTGAACCTTGTTTTTTCTGCTACCCATACCTCTCCTAGTGCAATCCAGTATTCAACTGGCCTTACTGGCTGCACTGCTGCATTGACTACCAAATTTTAATTCATCTGAAATAATAATTCCCAAGTTCAGTTCCTCTTTAGTTAGAGTCAGTAATGTACCATTGAGATATTAAATGGCCTTTGGGTTTTTGGATACTATATGCATTTTTGCTCTTGGTATTATTACATTTTAGATCCAGTATATTTGACCCAGTCCTCCAGTTTTTAAAAATCACTGCTTGTTCGATCCAACCCTCCTGGAGCATTAACTCAGTTATAAGTTTTTGTATCATCAGCAAACAAGTATACCTTCCCCTGGAGCCCACTTTCAATATCACTGATGAACATAATGTTAAACAAAACAGGCCCAAGGTCTGTCTCTTGGGGAACACCACTAGTAACTGACCCCTCATTTGAATGTACTCCATTAATTGAAACCCTCTGCCGTCTATCCTTAATATGGCCTATTAATTTAGTTACTGGTCAAAGAAATCAATTAGATTAGTTTGACATGATCTTCCATCAGAGACGCCATGCTGTCCTTTGTCTTCTACGTTGTTTGTCTGAATATAAGAAACAAGTCTTCCTTTTAAAAGAAAGCTACAAAATTGTGGAAATGGCTGTCTGAGAAAAAGACACATGGGTATAATATTCTGCAAAACATAAAAATATATTGTGACATAATAGAATTCAATATCTTTCTTCATAACCAATACCTTTACTGGTGCTGGCTGACAATCATTGGATGTTTAGTTTTCCAGTGTGCCACATGACCTAGCTCAGATAGTAGTGCCCAATAGGTTGAGACATACTCAGCAGAATGCTCAGGAGCTGGAACCTTTTTCTGAGAGATATTCACTGGTGAAATTGTATTCTTTGCAGGTGAAAGGCCTTTATGGTGTCCTTGAGAAAAATAAACAGATGCTACGGGCCCCATTTATGAAGCTGTGGATGCCGCTTCTGGTCTCAGTATTTCAGGCTGGGCAGCAGCAACGAGTGGCACAGCGGGCAGAACTCAACTGTAAAAAAACATGCAAAATTCTAGACAGTTTGGGGTTCTGATTTATGAATATATATGTATGTGTAACATAGTGTGTGAATAATACAAAAAAATTGATTCATAGCCAAACCGGAACTGAAATGAAAAAGTAAGAAATACTTAGAGCATATTATTATATTCAAATATCTTATTACTATGATAATTATTTGCACTCTACTGGGATATTTTTTGAGTCAACATTTGATTTCCTGTTAGACCCCCTTTGTCTCCTTTGTTTCACAGATTCACATTTGCTGGTGACAAACTGAGAAATCCAGCTCTACTGCATAGTTAACTCATAATCGTATTCATTTTAGAAAATTCTCTTAATTTGCATAAATATTCATATTACTCATAGTTTAAGTACTTTTGTACTAAGACAGATATGCAAAACAGTGTTAATAATAAGCTAATGGTGAAGCAAATTAAACGATTAGCCTGACCCAAATGCACAAGGTAGAGTAATTTAATCTTTTAGGATTATTGGTTGCTTTAACTTTTAGTTATATGAATTCTGTGTTTCTTTAAAGGTGCATTAAAACATTTTTTTAGGAGTGTATGTGTGTGTTTATATATATATATATATATATATATATATATATATATATACAATATTTTGTGTGGCCACCATTATTTTCCAGCACTGCCTAACCCTCTTGGGCATGGAGTTCACCAGAGCTTCACAGGTTGCAACTGGAGTCCTCTTCCACTCCTCCATGACGACATCACAGAGCTGGTGGATGTTAGAGACCTTGCGCTCCCCCACCTTCCGTTTGAGGATGCCCCACAGATGCTCAATAGGGTTTAGGTCAGGAGACATGCTTGGCCAGTCCATCACCTTTAACCGCAGCTTCTTTAGCAAGTCAGTGGTCGTCTTGGAGGTGTGTGTGGGGTCATTATCATGTTAGAATGCTGCCCTGCGGCCCAGTCTCCGAAGGGAGGGTATAATGTTCTGCTTCACTATGTTACAGTACATGTTGTTATTCATGGTTCCCTCAATGAACTTTAGCTCCCCAGTGCTGGCAGCACTCATGCAGGCCCAAACCATGACATTCCCACCACCATGCTTAACTGTAGGCACTTGTCTTTGTACTCCTCACCTGGTTGCCGCCACACACGCTTGACACCATCTGAACCAAATACATTTTATCTTGGTCTCATCAGACCACAGAACATGGTTCCAGTAACCCATGTCCTTAGTCTGCTTGTCTTCAGCAAACTGTTTGTGGGCTTTCTTGTGCATCATCTTTAGAAGAGGCTTCCTTCTGGGATGACAGTCATGCAGACCAATTTGATGCAGTGTGCGGCGAATGGTCTGAGCACTGACAGGCTGACCCCACACCCCTTCAACCTCTACAGAAATGCTGGCAGCAGTCATACGTCTATTTCCTAACAACAACCTCTGGATATGACACTGAGCACGTGCACTCAACTTATTTGGTCAACCATGGCAAGGCCTGTTCTGAGTGGAACCTGTCCTGTGAAACCGCTGTATGGTCTTGCCCACCGTGCTGCAGCTCAGTTTCAGGGTCTTGGCAATCTTCTTATCACCTAGGCCATCTTTATGTAGAGCAACAATTCTTTTTTTCAGATTCTCAAAAAGTTCTTTGCCATGAGGTGCCATGTTGAACTTCCAGTGACCAGTATGAGAGATTGTGAGAGCGATAACACCAAATTTAACACACCTGCTACCCATTCACACCTGAGACCTTGTAGCACTAACGAGTCCAATGACACCAGGGAGGGAAAATGGCTAATTGGGCCCATTTTGGACATTTCCACTTAGGGGTGTACTCACTTTTGTTGCCAACGGTTTAGACATTAATGGCTGTGTGTTGAGTTATTTTGAGGGGACAGTAAATTTACACTGTTATACAGGCTGTACACTCACTACTTTACATTGTAGCAAAGTGTCATTTCTTCAGTGTTGTCGCATGAAAAGATATAATAAAATATTTACAAGAATGTGAGGGGTGTACGTGTGTATATACTTTGTATGTATATATATATATACTAGTCCTAAAGCCCGTTCACACGGGCCATTTTTTGCAGTACAGTGGTCCCACCCCTGGCGTTCTCTCCCTCCCACTCTCTTTTGCTTTCTCTCTCTCCCCCCTCTCTTTTGCGCTCTCTCCCCCTCTCTCTCTCTCTCGCTCCCCTCTCTCTCGCTCCCCTCTCTCTCTCTCTTTCTCCCCCCTTTCTCTCTCTCTCCCCTCTCTCTCTCCGCTCTCTCTATCTCACCCCTCTCTCTCTCCCCTCTCTCTATCTCCCCTCTATCTCTCTCTCCCCCCCTCTCTCTCTCGCCCCTCTATCTCTCTCTCTCTCCCCCCCCTCTCTCTCTCGCCTCTCTCTCTCCCCCCCCCTCTCTCTCGCCTCTCTCTCTCCCCCCCCCTCTCTCTCTCCCCCCCTCTCTCTCTCCCCCCCTCTCCCCCCCCCCCTCTCTCTCTCTTCCCCCTCTCTCTCTCTCCCCTCTCTCTCTCTCTCTCTCCCTCCCCTCTCTCTCTCTCCCCTCTCTCCCCCCCCCCTCTCCCCTCTCTCCCCCCCCCCCCTCTCCCCTCTCTCTCCCCCCCCCTCTCCCCTCTCTCTCCCCCCCTCTCTCCCCTCTCTCTCTCTCTCTCTCTTTCTCCCCCTCTCTTTCTCTCTCCCCCTCTCTCTCTCTCTCCCCCTCTCTCTCTCTCTCCCCCCTCTCTCTCTCTCCCCCCTCTCTCTCTCTCTTCCCTCTCTCTCTCTCTTCCCTCTCTCTTTCTCCCCCCTCTCTCTCTCTCTCTCTCTCCCCCCTCTGTCTCTCCTCTCTCTCTCTTGCCCCTCTATCTCTCCCCCCCCTCTCTCCCCCCGCTCTCTCCCCCCCCCCTCTCTCTCCCCTCTCTCTGTGTCTCTCCTCTCTCTCTATCTACCCTCTCTCTCTCCCCTCCCCCCTCTCTCTCTCTCTCCCTCTCTCTCATTCTCTCTCTCCCTCTCCCCCCTCTCTCTCTCTGTCTCTCTCTCTCCCTCTCCCCCCTCTCTCTTTCCCCTCTCTCTCTCCCCCTTTAACTCCCCCCTCTTTCTCCCCCTCTCTCTCCCCCCTCTCTCTCCCCACATCTCCCCATCTCCCCCCTCTCCCCATCTCCCCCCCTCTCCCCACATCTCTCCCCTTTCTCCACATCTCCCCCCTCTCTCCACATCTCCCCCTCCCTCACTCCACATCTCCCCCCTCTCCCCACATCTCCCCCCTCTCCCCACATCTCCCCCCTCTCTCCACATCTCCCCCTCCCTCACTCCACATCTCCCCCCTCTCCCCACATCTCCCCCCTCTCCCCACATCTCCCCCTCTCTCCACATCTCCCCCCTCTCTCAACATCTCCCCACATCTCTCCCCTCTCTCCACATCTCCCCCCTCACTCCATATCTCCCACATCTCCCCACATCTCCCCCCTCACTCCACATCTCCCCCCCTCTCCCCACATCCCTCCACCCTCTCTTGAGCTGTTTGAGCTCTCTTCACGGGCCTTCACGCTAGGCTCCGCCCCCTTCACGGGCCTTCGCGTTAGGCCCCGCCCCTTCACGCTCGGCCACGCCCACTTTTGCTCGGCGCAGTCGGCAGAACAGGTAGGCACTTAGGCCAGTGTGTTTGTCCGCGTGCTGTCTCTACTGCGCATGACAGCTTCGGACAAACACACTTGGCCTTTTATAGTATAGGATGTACAGAGTACTGTATATGGGGAGAATGAAATAGATAAACTATAATATTTAATTATGTAGATGGTGCAGACCCTTAAAGTAGAAATATTAGCAAAAAGAAAAAGGAAGGCTATGAGAAAGTAGAAATTTATACTTATCTCAATACAGACAGGGATTTCAGGATTTCAGCACATTATCCCATTTATTAAATAGAATCCCCACATTTTTATGTTAGTATATTTATTTAATTATATAGTAAAATCAGATATGTGGACCACCACATGGGTGTCACCCCTACAAGTGAACAACAACTACACAGTAGTATCAATAACAGAAATGTTCAGTTAGCACACAGTTAAAGCATGACCAGCTCACTAAAAATATGTAATGAAACAGAAGGCATACATAGCATTTACAAAACCTCTACTAGAAGGTGGCCCCACGGAATGTTTTGAATCTGCCACCTTAGTAATCCATATGAGGATCTATGCAGGTCTATTAGGAAGTATTAGAACAAATTGTATACATCGATGTTCAAGCATATATACAAATAATAATAGACCTATAGGGAGGAAAAACACCTATACCAGAGGATAATACTGCAATTCCAGGCGGCCATCTGTTATCATGGATCCTTATAAGGATTTATGTTCATCCACTATGACACTCAATCTGATGCACAGCAGTGTAGATAATACAGATGCCTACAGGATATGTTATCTGTTTTAACCTATAGGGAAAATAGTTCAATTCCTAAGGGCATGTCAAATCCTTAACCCTCAGTTTGTAAATGCATACCAATGATCAAAAAGCACATCTCAGAGGCATAGCAAAACCTCCGCCCACAGCAGATTGTACACTCATCCCAAAGTATGCCTTTGTATATGTATAAACGTGCCCCAAACACTTAAGAACTTGGGTGATTTTCTAGAAACTGCCCTGTGATCTTTGCTGATTGAAGTGAATAATGCATGGAAGGTTATGCTTTTTAAAAAAAAAAAAAACCCACTTTGTTTCAGAATGGGAAAGTACATACAATGAGGGTTATATTATGCTATTCATTGGCAACATTATCAACTATGTGCTGTATAGGCTGCACCAATGCAAACTCCCTTCCATTTCAATGTGTCTGAGACTGAAAGTCTGAGTGTTTCTGTGCCAATGTATTTGAGTGCATCTCTGAGTGTGTGTGCGTGTGTCTATGTGTGTGTGTTAGTTTTTTTGTGTATTTCTGTGAGGATGTTTGTCATTACTTTTACAACATTTCCACAGGTCAAAGGGGGAGGGGTACCCCGCTCAATTGTCTAGTAAGGGGCCCCAAAATTTCTAGTGGCGGCCCTGGTAGTTTTACAAGAATGTTACCAATTCGCAAGAGCACCAGATGACAGCACTATTTCCTGCCATGTAGTGCTTCAAACACCAACCTAAGTATATTTTAAACAAAGAATACCATGGGAACTAAGCAAATTTGATAACAGAAGTAAATTGGAAACTTTTAAAAATCGCATTGTGTGTCTAAATCACAACAACATTTTGGGGGTTTCATATCCCTTTAAAACAAATAATTTTATCTGCATTCATATTCTTTTATAAACAATGTTGTGTGTACATTTGAAGACATTTAGTCAAACAAAAGTACATTTGAAGAACAAGCAGCGACCTCCTATTCCTTCATGCCTAATTGCTTCACTGCTGATGCTTGCTTAGTAATTCCAACTGGACTACCTTCTTGCACTAGTTGCCCCTCTTGCTCTCCTGTGCACCTTATAGTGCTCAGGACCAGTGCACACTCAACAGCATACATAGGTATGATCTTATGTGAAGTTTCAACTAATTATTCCAAAAGGAAGAGGGTACATGAACTTTTACTTTCATGTCCCTTTAACCCCTTCACTACTGGGAAATGATACATAATACATACAAATATATCAATTTGAATGTTTCTATTTTGAATATTGCATAATTCGAATATTACATTTAAAGGGACATGATTTAGAAAGATCATGCAATTTTAAACAACTTTCCAATTTACTTCTATTATTTAATTTGCTTCATTCTTTTGACATCCTTTGTTAAAAACCATATTTAGATATACTCAATAGCTGCTTATTGGTGGCAGCACATAGATGCCTCGTGTGATTGGCTCAGCCATGTGTATTGCTGTATCTTCAACAAAGGATATCTGAAGAATGAAGCAAATTAAATAATAGAAGTATGTTGGAATTTTGTTTAAAATTGCTTTATCTATCTGAATGATGAAATACAAATTTGGGGTTTAATGTCCCTTTAAAGAGAGCATTACAAATACTATTACAAATATACGGCTAGATTACGAGTTTTGCGGTATGGGTGAAAAAGCAGCGTTAAGGCTCTTTTTCACTACCGCTGGTATTATGAGTCTTGCAGGTTTAGCTGCACCGCACACTTTTTTGGCCGTAACGGAACGTAACTACCGCAGCATTCCAATCAGCCAATAGAATGCAAGCTCAATACTATTGGCTGATTGCATCAGCCAATAGGATTTTTTCACCTTTAATTCCGATTGGCTGATAGAATTCTATCAGCCAATCGGAATTCAAGGGACGCCATATTGAATGACGTCACTTAAAGGAACCTTAATTCGAGAAGAGCCGTCAACAGAAGAGGATGCTCCGCTCCGGATGTCTTGAAGATGGAGCCGCTGTGCGCCGGATGGATGAAGATAGAAGATGCCGTCTGGATGAAGACTTCTGCCCGTCTGGAGGACCACTTCTTTCCGCTTGGATGAAGACTTCTCCCGGCTTCGTTGAGGACTTCTGCCCGCTTGGATGAAGATTTCTGCCGCTTCGTTGAGGATGGATGTCGGGTCTTCAAAAACTGTAAGTGGATCTTCAGGGGTTTGGGTTATTGGGTGGGTTTTATTTTTAGATTAGGGTTTGGGCAGAAAAAGAGCTAAATTCCCATTAAAGGGCAATGCCCATCCAAATGCGCTTTTCAGGGCAATGGGGAGCTTAGGTTTATTTAGATATAATTTTATTTGGGGGGTTTTGTTGTGTGGGTGGTGGGTTTTACTGTTGGGGGTTGTTTGTATTTTTTTTACAGGGAAAAGAGCTGATTTCTTTGGGGCAATGCCCCACAAAATGTCCTTTTAAGGGCTATTGGTAGTTTAGTTTAGGCTAGGTTTTTTTTTATTTTGGGGGGGCTTTTTTATTTTGATTAGATGTAATTAGTTTAAATATTTGATAATTTGTTTTTTATTTTGTGTAATTTAGTTAATTGTATTTAATTAATGTAATTTATTTAATTGTAGTGTAAGGTTAGGTGTTAGTGTAACTCAGGTTAGGTTTTATTTTACAGGTAAGTATGTATTTATTTTAACTAGGTAGCTAGTAAATAGTTAATAACTATTTAGTAACTATTCTACCTAGTTAAAATAAATACAAACGGCCAGAATACTAGTTTTGCGCTATGCGGTGCTAACGAGCAGTTTTTTCTCACCGTTCACTTAACTGCAGTGCTGGTATTACGGGTTTTTACAAACCCGGCGTTAAAAAACAAAAAGTGAGCGTAGAGCAAAATTTTGCTCCATATCTCACTCCAATACTAGCGCTGCTTAAAGGGACAGTCTACACCAAAATTTTTCTTATTTAAAAAGATAGATCATCCCTTTATTACCCATTCCCCGTTTTTGCATAACCAACACAGTTATATTAATATACTTTTTACCTCTGTGATTACCTTGTATCTAAGCCTCTGCAGACAGCCTCCTTATCTAAGTGCTTTTGACAGACATGCAGTGTAGTCCATCAGTGAAGACTCCTAAATAACTTCACGGGAGTGAGCACAATGTTATCTATATGACACATATGAACTAACACTGTCTAACTGTGAAAAACTTTAAAAATGCTCTGAGCTAAGAGGCTGTTTTCAACGGTTTAGAAATCAGTTTGAGCCTAGCTAGGTTTAGCTTTTCAAAAATACCACCAAGGGAACAAAGAAAATTTGATCATAAAAGTAAATTGGAAAGTTGTTTAAAATTGCATGCCCTATCTGAATCATGAAAGTTTAGTTTTGACTTCACTGTCCCTTTAAGTCTTCAGTGAGCTGGTCGTAAGTGCTCTTGCACGGGGAGAGCCGGCTGAAAAAAAGTCTAACACCTGCAATAAAGCAGGGTAAAACTCAGTAACGCAGCCCCATTGATTCCTATGGGGAAATAAAATGTATGTTTACACCTAACACCCTAACATGAACCCCGAGTCTAAACACCCCTAATCTTACACTTATTAACCCCTAATCTGCCGTCCCCGACATCGCCGACACCTACATTATATTTGTTAACCCCTAATCTCCCTCCCCCAATGTCGCTGCAACCTACCTACACTTATTAACCCCTAATCTGCCGGACCCAACATCGCCACCACTATAATAAACATATTAACACCTAAACCTCCACACTCCCGCCTTGGAAACATTAGTTAAATATTACTAACCCCTAATCTGCCATCCCTAACATCGCCGCCACCTACCTACATTTATTAACCCCTAATCAGCCACCCCCAAAGTCGCCGCCACTATACTAAATGTATTAACCCCTAAACCTAAGTCTAACCCTAACCCTAACACCCCCTAACTTAAATATAATAACAATAAATCTAAATAAAAATTAATATTATTACCTAAATTATTCCTATTTAAAACTAAATACTTACCTATAAAATAAACCCTAAGCTAGCTACAATATAACTAATAGTTACATTGTATCTAGCTTAGGATTTATTTTTATTTTACAGGCAAGTTTGTATTTATTTTAACTAGGTAGAATAGTTCCTAGCTAAAATAAAACAAATTTACCTGTAAAATAAAACCTAACCTAAGTTACAATAACACCTAACACTACACTAGAATTAAATAAATTAACTACATTAACAACAATTAAATAAATTAAATTAAATTAGCTAAAGTACAAAAAAACAACAACACAAAATTACAGAAAATAATAAACAAATTACAAGATATTTAAACTAATTACACCTAATCTAATAGCCCTATCAAAATAAAAAAGCCCCCCAAAATAAAAAAAACCCTAGCCTAAACTAAACTGCCAATAGCCCTAAAAAGGGCCTTTTGCGGGGCATTGCCCCAAAGAAATCAGCTCTTTTACCTGTAAAATAAAATACAAACAACCCCTGCAACAGTAAAACCCACCACCCACACAACCAAACCCCCCATATAAAATACTATCAAAAAAAAAAAGCTCCCCATTGCCCTGAAAAGGGCATTTGGATGGGCATTGCCCTTAAAAGGGCAGTTAGCTCCTTTGCGGCCTAAACCATAATCTAAAAATTAAAACCCACCCAATACACCCTTAAAAAACCCTTACACAAACCCCCTGAAGATCGACTTACTGTTCTGAAGACCGGACATCCATCCTCAAGGAAGCGGCAGAAGTCTTCATCCAACCGGGCCGAAGTCCTCAACGAAGCCAGGAGAAGTCTTCATCCAAGCCGGGCAAAGTGGTCCTCCAGACGGGCAGAAGTCTTCATCCAGAGGGTATCTTCTATCTTCATCCATCCGACGCGGAGCGGGTCCATCTTCAAGACAACCGGCGCGGAGCATCCTCTTCAAACGACGGCTTCTTACTGAATGACGGTTCCTTTAAGTGATGTCATTCAAGATGGCGTCCCTTAGATTTCGATTGGCTGATAGAATTCTATCAGCCAATCGGAATTAAGGTAGAAAAAAAGATCCAATCAGCCAAAAGGATTGAGCTCGCATTCTATTGGCTGATTGGAACGGTTTAGGGGTTAATATGTTTATTATAGTTGCGGCAATGTCCGGAGTGGCAGATTAGGGGTTAAAATTTTTATTTTAGTGTTTGCAATGCGGGAGGGCCTCAGTTTAGGGGTTAATAGGTAGTTTATGGGTGTTAGTGTACTTTTTAGCACTTCAGTTATGAGTTTTATGCTACGGCATTGTACCATAAAACTCATAACTACTGACTTTTAAATGCATTTGGACTCTTGACGGGGTAGGGTGTACCGCTCACTTTTTTGCCTCCCAGGACAGACTCATAATACCGGCGCTATGGAATTCCCATAGAAAAAAGACTTTACGAAGTTTACGTAAGTCGTTTTGCGGTAAGGCCAAAAAAGTGTGCAGTGACCCTAAACCTTCAAGACTCATAATACCAGCGGTAGTAAAAAAGCAGCGTTAGGACCTGTTAACGCTGCTTTTTTACCCTAACGCACAACTCATAATCTAGCCGAAACTTAGCTTTGAAATAAAAATAAAACCTAAGCTAGCTACAATGTAACTATTAGTTATATTGTAGCTAGCTTAGGGTTTATTTTATAGGTAAGTATTTAGTTTTAAATAGGAATTATTTAGTTAATGATAGTAATTTTTATTTAGATTTATTTTATAAAAAAAAAGAAAAAAAAAGATTTATTTTAATTACATTAAAGTTAGTGGGTGTTAGGGTTAGGTTTAGGGGTTAATACCTTTAGTATAGTGGCGGCGACGTTGGGGGCGGCAGATTAGGGGTTAATAACTGTAGGTAGGTGTCGGCGATGTCGGGGGCAGCAGATTAGGGGTGTTTAGACTCGGGGTTTATGTTAGGGTGTTAGGTGTAAACATAAATTTTCTTTCCCCATAGCAATCAATGGGGCTGCGTTACGGAGCTTTACACTCCTTTATTGCAGGTGTTAGACATTTTTTCAACCGGCTCTCCCCATTGATGTCTATGGGGAAATCGTTTTCGAGCACGTAAAACCAGCTCACCGCAGCGCTGGTATTGGAGTAAGGTATGGAGCTCAATTTTGCTTTACGCTGCAATATTGCCTGATAACGCCGTGTTTTTGTTAACTTGTAATACCAGCGCTGTAGGGAGGTGAGCAGTGACAATATCTTGCAAGTTAGTACCGAGCAGCTCATAACACAAAACTCGTAATCTAGCCGATATTGATTTAAATTTTTCGATTTTGAATATTGCATAATTCAAATCAAATTATTCGAAAAATTTGAATTGAATATTACATTTAAAGAAAGCATTAAAAATACTATTACATTAAACAAATGTTAGAATGTTGAACAAATTTAGAATGAACGAACGAATGTGGTAAAATGTTTTTCATTTTTTTATTGTTGTAAAACGTTCGCCCATCCCTAGTATGTATGAGTGAGTGTGTGTCATGTGAGTGAGTGAGTGAGTGTCATGTGAGTGAGTGTGTGTTGGTATAAGTGAGTAACATTTTCTTATTTTGCTTAACAGCAGGCACATAGGTAATTGTGTACCTCTTCAAATATACACATACATTTTATGGTCAATTTGCAGCGGGTTAAACCCATTGTGATATGGGATATGCAAGCAATCATGCAATAAAAAAATGCTCTAACATATTTTGAACACACTGCTCCAAAAAAATTAAAGGGACCATTGTAGTGAAGAGTAGACACAGGGCATTGCACATTGCCACACGCAGGGGAGAAGCCTACATGGAGTTAAAGATTCTAAACATTTGTTTTTTAGCAATGGTATGTATAGGGTTAGGGATCCAAACAAGGATTTGGGGCTTTAAGCCCAGTGCTGAATTAAGCACTATTAGGGTAAATTAAATTTTAGCAATGGCCATGAAAGTTGAATTAACTGATTTTTGCAAATAATTCCATCAATATATACATATGTATAAAATTTATAACACAATGTATACCTGTCTGACAAGACAGGTAAAAACCCACTTTTTTTCTTTTGTTATTCAGACAGAATACCATTTAAACAAAAGTTTATATTTTACTTCTATTATCAAATTTGCCCATGATATTCTTTTTTTAAAAATATGATACCTAGGTAGGAATCTGGAGCACTACATGTCAGGAAATAGTGCTGCTATCTAGTGCTCTTGAAAATGGATAACATTCTTGCAAAACTGCTGCCATTTAGTGTTCCAGAAATGGGACACCTCCTTACGTCCCTGCTTTTCATCAAAAGATACCAAAGAACAAAGACATATTGATAATAGAAGTAAATTAGAAAGTTGGATGTTCTGTCTGAATCATGAAAGAAAATGTTTTGGGCTTCATGTCTCTTTAAGAACCTCTGCTATAAGATACCAGTGTTATGCATTGTAGAAAATACTTCTGCCTTAGAGTGCTGTGGTCTAAGTAAATTGGAGAATTTGATTTATTTATTTTTTAATTGTCTAAATCATGATATTTAAGTTTCACTTTCATGTCATTTTAATGACCTGTTTTCTGATGTGTTAACTTTTTTTATAGGAAATAGGTTTATTATGAAAATGCTCATTCTTTCTAAATCCACAGTAAACATGGTATAAAGCTAATACAAGATTACTTAGTGTACATGTGACTAGGTTTACTGTAGCTCATTTTTATTGTCTTGTTTTCCCTTTTTTTCTTTTCAGATACAATCTCAGCAGGAGACAGCCGCCATGTTCTTGCTGAGAGAGGAGGCCGCGCTGGACGTAATTTTCAGGACTTGGGGATCAACACACGACAGATTATGCCTCACGTGAAGGATCGTAAAACAGGTACCTTGTTTAGAATCTGTCTGAGATCCATTTACAACATTAACTATATTGTTAAAAATTAAGATGTGTTTGAATGGGAGGAACAATAGTTCTCAAGGAGCAGCTTAGTACAGTTTGGAAAGTTTTGACACTTTTTGTGGTGTTTCAAGAATCAAAATAGCATATTAAAATATGGTGCATTTTACTGACCAGAAGACAAGTGGAGATTATAATCATGATTTAGTAGATCACACTTGAAATACTCATTATTAACCCCTAAACAACAGCCAAAGTACCCTGTATGTCGATTGTGATTTTTAATTTAAGGAGTTAATTAGTGCAGGTCTCGCTGCGAGCAGCAGGACCACACTATGGGGTCTATTTATTATTGTGCGGACGGACATGTTACGATGTAGCGTATCATGTCCGCCGCACATCGATAAATGCCGACAGCATATGCTGTCGACATTTATCATTGCACCAGCAGTTCTTGTGAACTGCAGGTGCAATGCCGCCCCCTGCAAATTCGCGGCCAATCGGTTGATTTCTGTCCGCCGCCTCAGCACAGACGGACAGGTTATGGAGCACTGCTTCATAACTTCTGTTTCCAGCGAGCCCTCCGTACGGAGCTTGATAAATTGACCCCTCTAGCTGAATGTCTCCTGTAGTGAGTAAAGCAGTAGTAGTGTGTCTCACGGCTCGTGGAGAGACACGCTATTACTGGGATAAAAAAAAGCTTCATTACATGCAATGTACAGGGTAAATTTTGTCATTAAGGGGTTAAAATATCTGTTGCATAATTTAAGCTAATTCACAATTCCAGGCTTTTGTCCCGGCACCTGGATTTCTTGAACTCCTGTACGGCAGCTTACATCTTTTCTAGACCATAGACTATAATGCCCAGCATGCCATGTGACTAGTGGAGAGTTGCACAGTGTAGAGATTCATGTACACCAACATTTAATTTGTCCAGCAAGCACAGGAGCCAATATTTAAAGGTACAGTAAAGTCAACGTTCATGTTTCCGATAAAGCATGCATTTAAAACAATTGTTGAAGAGAAGACCTGGTAGGTTTAGAAGTATGTGGTTTAGCACTTTATGGCAGCAATAATTGCAACAATGTATAACATCGCTACAAACATTGTAGCAAACACAGCTGCCATTGAGTGCTAAACATATGTGCACTCTCCTGTGCTCATATGAGCCTACCTAGGTGTACTCTTCAACAAAGGATACCAAAAAAATCTAAGCAAATTTAAGTGTAATTCGGACTTTACTGTTCCTTTAACTATTTTGATATATATCCTTGTGCTATGTCCAGTGATGGCCTACAAGACTGCAGGGTTGCATTGCAAACCAAACCTCAAAAGTGCCAGCTGCCCTGGATATGCAAGGTCATTTTTTTTATATGTAGAAAAAAAAACAGTCTGTAAATATAATAAAAGAGGAAGGATTGTATATGTATATCCTATTATATATTTCAAATAAAATCACATTGTTTCTTTAAAAGACACGTCACAAATTTAATCAATAAAGCACGAAAACATTAAAACACAGATTTATCAAAAGTCCATTGCATAAAGTTCATAGAAAATGTCTTAAAAGCCATTTTCCTTTAAAACATTCACAGTTCCAAAGGTGTTCACAGATTCATCTGGAATTAAAACAATACACTCTCCTTAGGTGTAGATTAACCTAGAGAAATAAAGCACAACTCTGTACTAACTTATTAAAAAGCCGGAGTCTGTCTCTGCAAACAGCTCCCTTCACAGATTTAGCCACTCTCTGTTTTGCCGTATTCCAGACGTTCCTTCTGTAAAGCCGCCCAGCTTCAAAGGTAGAAGGTGGATAAAACAGCGTTCCAATAGCATCCGTGCATGGAGCAAACTATGGATCTCTCAATGAGAAAGTACTTGAGCAACGCGTTTCAAATTTTGTTTTTCAAGCTCAAACTGAGCTTGTCTGCCAGTACCTAATTTATATGCATTTTTTTCCGCTTTATTATGTTTTTATTTTTTTCTATAGTGTAGTGCCCCACACCTACCCACACCACTTGATCGATATAAAGGACTTGCTAACCCCTCATTCAAGCCCTCTTATGTAATGCATAAGGTTGCTCCCAATGATTTCCCCCTCCCCCCTCCACCGCTGGGCCGCCCACCTGCCTCCCTCCTTCCCTCCCATACCTCCCGTCGGCACCAACGGAAATCATTATAGACCCTGACGCAGACCGTGTCACTGTCTGTAACTTTCTGGCATTCTGCCTTCACTGCTAGTACACCCCTACCATATGAAGGAAGATTCCGGAAGTCCACGAACAGCAAGTCTCGGTTGTCACGTGACAACCAAGACTGCTTGGGCTTCCAACAGTATGGACGTAGATCTATGTTATGCAACACAATGGGCTATGTACGTCCATTTCTACAGACTTTTACAATGGGCTATGTACGTCCATTTGGCCTAAGGGGTTAAACCACCAGAGGGACTTAGAAAACTATGAAGCTGAAAAACTACAGCAGCACCTAAAAAAAATTCTATATTTCTCTTGTTAAGTGTGTTCAGTCCACGGGTCATCCATTACTTATGGGATATATTCTCCTTCCCAACAGGAAGTTGCAAGAGGATCACCCAAGCAGAGCTGCTATATAGCTCCTCCCCTCACATGTCATATCCAGTCATTCTCTTGCAACCCTCAACAAAGAAGGAGGTCGCGAGAGGAGCTGGAGTTTTTACTTAACTATTCTTCAATCAAAAGTTTGTTATTTTAAATGGCACCGGAGTGTGCTGTTTTTCTATCTCAGGCAGTATTTGGATGAAGAAACTGCCTGCGTTTTTTTCTATGATCTTAGCAGGCGTAACTAAGATCCACTGGCTGTTCTCGACATTCTGAGGAGTGGGGTAACTTCAGAAACTGGGAATAGCATGCGGGGTCCTCCGCAAATGAGGTATGTGCAGTACTTTATTTTCTGGGAATGGAATTGACTAAGAAAATACTGCTGTTACCGTATGATGTAAGTACAGCCTTAAATGCAGTAGTAGCAACTGGTATCAGGCTGATAAATGTATGCGCAGTCGAGTTATATTCTAGGGACTAGAATTTGACTGAGAAAATACTGTTAACACTGAAATAATACTTAAGCCTTCTCTGCAGTGGTAGCGACTGGTAGCAGGCTTAGTGATAGCTTTGCATGACATTGAAAAATGTTGTTTTTAATAAAACGTTTACTGGCATGTTATTCGTTTTTGTGAGGTACTTTGGTGATAAATCGCTTTGGGCATGATTTTTTTTCCACATGGCTAACATATTTTTCTGCATGGAAACCATTATATCAGGGCTCCCACTGTTGTGATTGGAGTGGGAGGGCCCTTGTTTTAGCGCCTTGTTGCGCAGTTAAAATTATTGCACAGTCTTTCTGCTTCTTCCTCCTTGATCCAGGACGTCTCTAGAGAGCTCAGGGGTCTGCAAATTTCATTTGTGAGGGAGGTAATCAGTCACAGCAGATCTGTGACAGTGTGCTGACTGTGATTAAAAGCGTTAAATCTTAATTGATATCTGTTTTATCCGTTTTGGGTATTGAGGGGTTAATCATCCTTTTGCTAATGGGTGCAATCCTCTGCTAATAATACACTTCTTGTTAAGAATTGTTTAATTATATCTGTTTTTTTCGAAGCGCTGCAGGTTTTTTATATTGCTTGTAAACTTATTGAAAGTGATTTCCAAGCTTGTTAGTTTCATTGCTAAGTCTGTTTTAAACATGTCTGATTCAGAGGAAACTGTTTGTTCATCATGATCAAAAGCCAATGTGGAGCCCAATAGAACAATGTGTACCAATTGTATTGATATTGCTTTGAATAAAAGTCAATCTGTACCGATAAAGAAGCTATCACCAGACAACGAGGGGGAAGTTATGCCGCCTAACTCTCCTCACGTGTCAGTACCTGTGTCTCCCGCTCGGGAGATGCTTAGGATTGAGACACCTTGTACATCTAGGCCCTTACAAATCACTTTACATGATATGGCTATTGTTATGAAAGAAGTATTATATAATATGCCCGAATTAAGGGGCAAACGCGATAGCTCTGGGTTAAGGACAGAGCGCGCTGATGACACGAGAGCCATGTCTGATACTGCGTCACAATTTGCAGAACATGAGGACGGTGAGCTTCATTCTGTCGGTGACGGTTCTGATCCGGGGAGACCGGATTCAGAAATTTCAATTTTTTTTTTTTTTTTTTATTGAAGTCATAAACAAATACAGAGTATAGGGTATGTCCCAAAACATTCACAAGTCAATGTATACAGAGCATTATTAGGAAACAATGAATTCTAGTATCTCAAACATTTCCATAAAATGTGGGCTATCACACAAAGAGACTTCAGTTTTGTTTTAGAGTATAATAAATGTAATATAAGCAAAAATGGTCCTCACCTAGCTATATACAGTAAGGTATCTATTCAGATAAGGGTAAGACTAGGGAGGAGGTAACTCTATAGTTATATAGGGAGAGGGGATGCAGCGGGCAAGAGCCGCTCAAAATGTAATAGGGGGTGGGGGGTGGGGGGGGGGTGGAGGGCGGAGCCAGTTAGTATGTCCGCACCAGGAGCAAATTATTGAGTATTATTACTTAATATGAACATAATCACACCTATCTAAACCCCTGTACACCCATAGCGGGAGCCTGAAAACATATAATATAATATTAAGTGGGGGGGGGACGTTAGAATAGTTGAAGTCTGGGGGACCTAGAGGACCTCTGGGTGAGCCCCTCTCCTAGGGGAGTGCCACCTATAGGCGATGTGGGAAAAAGGAGAAGGGATATGACCCGCAGGCATTAAGTACCAGTGGGAAAGGGAGGAGAGAGGCTCAACCAGGATAACTATTATGTGCTAATAATGTGAGCAGGAGCATAGATAAATTAGGGATGACAGTCATACAGTCGCATATAAAGATAGCCAATAACAAATAATATAAATATAACACAACATTTAGGCAACAAAACAGATACCTATACATCTGAATATATCGGACTGCAAGGTAGATGGTAATTAACCTTACGCTGAGGCATCTCTAGGAGCTGCATGTCTAAGTAAATAGATAGATTTTGGTGTAAGGAAAATGGATGAAAGACTCACAAATAAACATGTGGTTAAATAAAGGGGAACATTTTAACTGAATGTAGCTCACAAAGGGGCTCATGTTAGCGTATGGGGGGGGGGTTAATACTAGAAAAAGAAATGTAATAATTATAGCAACTTCAGATCAGCAATACCGGTCCGATGGGCTGTTCTATTTTTGGCTATGACAAAATGGTAAGATGTCAACAGTGTAGATAGAGTTATATTTAAGTTGAAATATCTGCAAATATTATAATGCTAGTAGATAGAGACATACAGTCACCAAATATACTGTTTTAAAGTCTCTCCAACTCTCACCGGCAAAGATAGAGAAACCAGAGCATATTATGGACTGTCAAGAGAAACGGAATCTGAGCGTATATATTAGCAAGATCAAAAATCGCCATGAGAGTAGTGATCATATGCAAGTTTAGCGGTCCAGCAACAACCCTTTCCAAAATAAAGATGTGCAATATAGAGTAGTTAAGCCCGTCTAGTCTATCCCGGCCGCAGATAGCCAGACGGTTATTCCATATGCTAGCAAAGTTACACAGTTAGCTACGCTAGGATATTACTAAAGCACATAATACGTTTCATTGACACATCCCCCATCTAGAGACTGAAATATCCTATAAAAGCCACGGGGTCAAGACAGACAGCTACTTTCATCTAATGACAAATACCAGGGCAATTTGCAAACTTTAGGCTGATACGAGCCTATATGTCGGTGTGAATGAAATATAGATCCCACAGAATACACTGCAAACCTGGGTATATCATTTGTAGTTAGGGTGTATTAAAGAATAGAGTTAAACTAAAGCTGGATGGCACATGGTTACTGGATGAGTAACTACTTCACTGGTGAAATTAAATACGGCATATAATATAATTATTTTTCTACTATCATTTCAACTTATGTCGAGAATAGTTACTTAAGATGCTGTAATATAAAGGTTCCCCTATCTAATGAAAAATTGTCTCCAGCAACTATATATATGGCAAGTGCAATATCTCAGGTTATGAACAATATAATGTGATTCAAAGATTCGGTATCTATCCCATATAAACAATAAGGAACTCATATGAAAATAAGAAAATGTAAACTTAGGGATACAAACAAAACAGCGAGGTTACATAGACAATTAGAGTAATAACGTCACTAAATGGTAATTGTAAGTGGATAAACATGTTTATGAATGAATACTAAACCCTTTAAAGAGTTACTGTTATTGTCTTTATGTTCATCTGATCGCATTCCTTAGAGACTGATCCGGCTTAAGTGTGGTATTACATAAACAATAACAGTGTACAGATTTAGTAAGTGTTATATATATAAAAGCAAACTTTTATAACTATAATGGGTAAACATCATAAGCAGAAGTGTCTTAAGTTTGTTCGTGCAGGAGCACCGTGAAAGAGGAACTTAACTATAATCAAATCCGCGTGTCTGAACTTGGTCTCATACATCTTAGTTAACCCCAATTCGGACGTCACATCCAGTATATATCGATTGTCCAGTATCCCATAGCCACCACAATATCTGATTTGGGTCTTTTGAGTCTATTGAGAGGGCGCTGCTAGCGCAGAGAGTGTTCTGATGGAGCGCAGCACAAGGGGAGTCCTCACTGAAGTAGATCCTGTTCGAGGCGCTGGACAACCATCCGTGGTTGAGATATATATAACAGTGATCTTCATGCACATAGCAGGGGACATAGGAGCTCCTGGTAAATAACCGATAACTTAGGAGCTGTGTGGTGTGGCTGGGCCACTCGAGTTGTTCTGTGTAAGCAAGATCTTGTCTATTACCGGTCCCATGAATAGAGTGTGGCTGGTTCATCCCTTTGCACGGTGAGGCTGTTAATCTTCCAGACCTCCTGGAAACTTCTGTCACATTCTCTCCGATGGCAGCAATAGGCAACCCCAGTCCGCAATGGTCCGACAAATCGAGCATATGATGTATAGCACCCTGCTTTGACTCGCTCCTTGTTGTGCTATCAAATTTTATAGCTGGGGCAGAGAGCGTCAACTCCAGTCTCGCTGCTTTCCAGAAAGTCATGGGAGTTGTTAATATCACCGGCTGAACCGGCTCCTGAGTAACAAATGGGGTTGTAGCGGACATTATGTCCTTACACAGATCAGATAGCTCAGAGAAGTTATAGTCCATGCGGCGCCCCAGGGATTCCAGTAGAGCTTTTAATACCTTGTGTAGGTCCGCCATATTGATAGTGGTAGAAGAGCAAAAATTACTGTCAGAGCCCTTAGTGATCTAAATTGAGCCTCAGAGTCTTATTTCCCTTCATATACAAGAGCTTTTAGCAGAGTCACCAGCACTGATTCATTTTCTCCATAGATGTACCGTTATAAGAAAATATAAACTGGTTAGAAACGGTAGTTTAATCAGAGTCCTGCCGGAGCTTCTGTAAAATATGTCTAAGCGCCATCTTGTCCTGGCTCCGCCCCAGAAATTTCAAATTTTAAATTTAAGCTTGAGAACCTCCGTGTGTTACTAGGGGAGGTATTAGCGGCTCTGAATGATTGCGACACGGTGGCAATTCCAGAGAAATTGTGTAGGTTGGATAGATACTATGCGGTACCGGTGTGTACTGACGTTTTTCCTATACCAAAAAGACTTACAGAAATTATAAGTAAGGAGTGGGATAGACCCGGTGTGCCTTTTTCCTCTCCCCCGATATTTAGAAAAATGTTCCCTATAGACGCCACCACACGAGACTTATGGCAGACGGTCCCTAAGGTGGAGGGAGCAGTTTCTACGTTAGCCAAGCGTACCACTGTCCCGGTGGAGGATAGCTGTGCTTTCTCAGATCCAATGGATAAAAAATTAGAGGGTTATCTTAAGAAAATGTTTGTTCAACAGGGTTTTATATTGCAGCCTCTTGCATGCATTGCGCCTGTCACGGCTGCAGCGGCATTCTGGTTTGAGTCTCTGGAAGAGGCGATTCGCACAGAGCCGTTGGATGAGGCCTTGAGCAAAGTTAGAACCCTTAAGCAAGCTAATGCGTTTGTTTCAGATGCCGTAGTACATCTAACCAAACTTACGGCTAAAAATTCCGGATTCGCCATACAGGCGCGCAGAGCGCTCTGGCTTAAATCCTGGTCAGCGGATGTAACTTCCAAGTCTAAGCTACTTAACATTCCTTTCAAAGGGCAGACCTTATTCGGGCCCGGCTTGAAGGAAATTATTGCTGACATTACGGGAGGTAAGGGCAACGCCCTTCCTCAGGACAGGGCCAAACCAAAGGACAAACAGTCTAATTTTCGTGCCTTTCGTAACTTCAAGGCAGGAGCAGCATCGACTTCCTCCGCTCCAAAACAGGAAGGAACTACTGCTCGTTACAGACAGGGTTGGAAAGGCAACCAGTCATGGAACAAGGGCAAGCAGGCCAGAAAGCCTACCCCCGCCCCTAAGACAGCATGAAGTCAGGGCCCCCTATCCGGAGACGGATTTAGTGGGGGGCAGACTTTCTCTCTTTGCCCAGGCTTGGGCAAGAGATGTGCAGGATCCCTGGACATTAAAGATTATATCTCAGGGATACCTTCTGGATTTCAAAACCTCTCCTCCACAAGGGAGGTTCCATCTTTCGAGGTTATCGACAAACCTAGTAAAGAGAGAAGCATTTCTACAATGTGTACAAGACCTCTTAATCATGGGAGTGATCCACTCAGTTCCACGATCGGAACAGGGACAAGGATTTTACTCAAATCTATTTGTGGTTCCCAAAAAAGAGGGAACCTTCAGACCAATCTTGGACTTAAAGATCTTAAACAAATTCCTAAGGGTACCATCGTTCAAGATGGAAACCATTCGAACCATCCTACCCATGATCCAAGAGGGTCAATATATGACCACGGTGGACTTAAAGGATGCTTACCTTCATATACCGATTCACAAAGATCATTATCGGTACCTGAGGTTTGCCTTTGTAGACAGGCATTACCAGTTTGTGGCTCTTCCCTTCGGGTTAGCCACGGCCCCGAGAATTTTTACGAAGGTTCTGGGTTCACTTCTGGCGGTACTAAGACCACGAGGTATAGCGGTGGCTCCGTACCTAGACGACATTCTGATACAAGCGTCAAGTTTTCAGAATGCAAAGTCTCATACAGAGATAGTTCTAGCATTTCTGAGGTCGCATGGGTGGAAAGTGAACGTGGAAAAGAGTTCTCTGTTACCACTCACAAGGGTTCCTTTTCTAGGGACTCTTATAGATTCTGTAGAGATGAAGATTTACCTGATGGAGTCCAGGTTATCAAAGATTCTCAATGCTTGCCGTGTCCTTCATTCCGTTCCAAGCCCATCAGTAGCTCAGTGCATGGAGGTAATCGGCTTAATGGTCGCGGCAATGGACATAGTGCCATTTGCGCGCCTGCATCTCAGACCGCTGCAACTATGCATGCTCAGTCAATGGAACGGGGATTACTCAGATCTGTCCCCTTTGCTAAATCTGGACCAGGAGACCAGAGATTCGCTTCTCTGGTGGTTGTCACCGGTTCATCTGTCCAAAGGAATGACCTTTCGCAGGCCAGATTGGACGATTGTAACAACGGATGCCAGCCTTCTAGGCTGGGGAGCAGTCTGGAATTCCCTGAAGGCTCAGGGATCGTGGACTCAGGAGGAGAAACTCCTCCCAATAAACATTCTAGAATTAAGAGCAATATTCAATGCTCTTCTAGCTTGGCCTCAGTTAGCAAAGCTGAGGTTCATCAGATTTCAGTCGGACAATATCACGACTGTGGCTTACATCAATCATCAAGGGGGAACCAGGAGTTCCCTAGCGATGTTTGAAGTCTCGAAGATAATTCGCTGGGCAGAGTCTCACTCTTGCCACCTGTCAGCGATTCACATCCCAGGCGTAGAGAACTGGGAGGCGGATTTCCTAAGTCGCCAGACTTTTCATCCGGGAGAGTGGGAACTTCACCCGGAGGTATTTGCTCAACTGATTCGTCGTTGGGGCAAACTAGATCTGGATCTCATGGCATCTCGCCAGAACGCGAAGTTTCCTTGTTACGGATCCAGGTCCAGGGACCCGGGAGCGGTGCTGGTAGATGCATTAGCAGCCCCTTGGGTTTTCAACATAGCTTATGTGTTTCCACCATTTCCGTTGCTACCTCGGCTGATTGCCAGGATCAAACAGGAGAGGGCATCGGTAATTCTGATAGCGCCTGCGTGGCCACGCAGGACCTGGTATGCAGACCTAGTGGACATGTCGTCCTGTCCACCATGGTCTCTTCCTCTGAGGCAGGACCTTCTAATTCAGGGTCCTTTCAACCATCCAAACCTAATTTCTCTGAGGCTGACTGCCTGGAAATTGAACGCTTGATTCTATCAAAGCGTGGGTTTTCGGATTCGGTTATTGATACATTAATACAGGCTCGGAAACCTGTGACAAGAAAAATTTACCATAAGATATGGCGTAAATATTTATATTGGTGCGAATCCAAGAGTTACTCATGGAGTAAGGTTAGGATTCCTAGGATATTAGCTTTTCTACAAGAGGGTTTAGAAAAAGGGTTTATCCGCTAGTTCGCTAAAGGGACAGATTTCAGCTCTGTCTATTCTTTTACACAAACGTCTGGCAGAGCATCCAGACGTCCAGGCCTTTTGTCAGGCTTTGGCTAGAATTAAGCCTGTGTTTAAAGCTGTTGCTCCTCCGTGGAGCTTAAACTTGGTTCTTAAAGTTCTTCAGGGTGTTCCGTTTGAACCCCTTCATTCCATTGATATTAAGCTTTTATCTTGGAAAGTTTTGTTTTTGATGGCTATTTCCTCGGCTCGAAGAGTCTCTGAGTTATCTGCCTTACATTGTGATTCTCCTTATCTGATCTTTCATTCAGACAAGGTAGTTCTGCGTACTAAACCTGGGTTTTTACCTAAGGTTGTTTCTAACAGGAATATCAATCAAGAGATTGTTGTTCCATCATTATGTCCTAATCCTTCTTCAAAGAAGGAACGTCTTTTGCATAATCTAGACGTGGTCCGTGCTCTGAAGTTCTACTTACAAGCAACTAAAGATTTTAGACAAACTTCTTCTCTGTTTGTCGTTTACTCTGGACAGAGGAGAGGTCAAAAGGCTTCGGCTACCTCTCTTTTTGGCTTCGTAGCATAATACGTTTAGCCTATGAGACTGCTGGACAGCAGCCTTCTGAAAGAATTACAGCTCATTCCACCAGAGCTGTGGCTTCCACCTGGGCCTTTAAGAATGAGGCCTCTGTTGAACAGATTTGCAAGGCTGCAACTTGGTCTTCACTTCATACTTTTTCCAAATTTTACAAATTTGACACTTTCGCTTCTTCGGAGGCTGGTTTTGGGAGAAAGGTTCTACAGGCAGTGGTTCCTTCTGTTTAATGTTCCTGCCTTGTCCCTCCCATCATCCGTGTACTTAGCTTTGGTATTGGTATCCCATAAGTAATGGATGACCCGTGGACTGAACACACTTAAAGGGACACTGTACTCAAAATTTTTCTTTTGCGATTCAGATTGAGCATGAAATTTTAAGCAACTTTCTAATTTACTCCTATTATCAAATTTTCTTCATTCTCTTGGTATCTTTATTTGAAATGCAAGAATGTAAGTTTAGATGCCGGCCCATTTTTGGTGAACAACCTGGGTTGTCCTTGCTGATTGGTGGATAAATTCATCCACCAATAAAAAAGTGCTGTCCAGAGTACTGAAACCAAAAAAAAGCTTAGATGCCTTCTTTTTCAAATAATGATAGCAAGAGAACGAAGAAAAATTGATAATAGGAGTAAATTAGAAAGTTGCTTAAAATTGCATGCTCTATCTGAATTACAAAAGAAAAAAATTGGGTACAGTGTCCCTTTAACAAGAGAAAACATAATTTATGCTTACCTGATAAATTTATTTCTCTTGTAGTGTGTTCAGTCCACGGCCCGCCCTGTCTTTTTCAGGCAGGTTCTAAATTTTAAAATTATAACTCCAGTCACCACTGCACCTTATAGTTTCTCCTTTCTCGTCTTGTTTCGGTCGAATGACTGGATATGACATGTGAGGGGAGGAGCTATATAGCAGCTCTGCTTGGGTGATCCTCTTGCAACTTCCTGTTGGGAAGGAGAATATATCCCATAAGTAATGGATGACCCATGGACTGAACACACTACAAGAGAAATAAATGTATCAGGTAAGCATAAATTATGTTTTTTTATTGGTATCCCAAAATACAAAAACAGCAACACAATAGCGAACTTAGAACTTAATCATGCATTGGGGTGTAAGGACCAAAACCTTGCTACTGTGCTGCTGTTTTTGTATTTTGGGATACCAATAAAAAAGCTAGAATTTTTTTGGAGTTGCTGCAGCACTTTTTTTTAATTCAGTAATATTTTGTCCTGGTGCAGCTTCCACTCCAATTTTATTATGCACAGGTGCTGAATATATATATATATATATATATGACTAGGACACAGCAGAACAATTCATGGCCTCCAACAGTACCTATATTGGGTGTCATACAAATGAACATTGTTTAGTTTAATATATTGTTTAGAGTTTATGTGGTGTTGGTCAGTGCAAACAGGTGCATTATACACATGTAAAATATTCAAAGGGACATAAAAGTTAAAAAAAGAAATGCTCTAATATTTGGTTTAAGAAGTAAATTGAAAGTTGCTTAAAATTGAGTGCTCTGTCTGAATCATAAAAGTTTAATTTTAACGTCACTATCTCTTAAAATGGACAATCTAGTTATTTTTTTTCTTTAGTACATCTAAAAAAGGGAAAGTTTATGTCCAGAATCATCCAGTTTTTTGAGTCCCTCAGTAGAGATTTAAGACTTAGCCAGTGAAAAAGAGCAGGCAGTATATCAATGAAACTGCAGTATTAGTTTACATTTAGCCAGATTTTACTTACTATTACATTCAGGGAAAAAAATTAAATGGGGCACTTTTTTTGGTACAATGTCTACTTATATACTGCCACAGACCTACAAGGGACATGTGAACAAGGAGGGGGGGGAAATGTGGTTCTTTTCTGATATTTGAATTATAGCTACCTTCATATATCTTTAACTGGTAGGAACAAAGCTATAATTAAAATTTCATACTTCAGACAGAGCAAATTTTAAGTTAACTTCTGTTTTCAAATGGACTTTATCTTTTTATCCTTTGTTGAAAAGCTGACTTTACATCTTTAACCCATTTGTTTGATTACAAGTGGATTGCTAATTTATCGCACACCCGTAAACAGGTGCACAATAAATAACCAGTGATTACATGTGGCTGGTTAATGCTACCGCAAGCTCAATCAGATCTCTGGTTAATTTTAAAAATGTCCCCCAATTGCCCCCAAAATAAACTGAATGGCGCTTTTTTAAAAAAACAAAACAAAAAGTAGCATCTTTAATTGTAATAATAATAATTGCACAAAGCAGTTTTTAGGGGTTAAGGTGAGGGGATGTAGGGTGTTAGAAAAACAGCACTGAAAAGTGTCTTTACATTGCGGTCTATGGGGACTGTGTGTTCACTGTACATTTATGTTTATGCTTATATACCAGAGGTGTATAATAAAACCTAAATACACCAATGGTATATACATATATATTTGTGCATCAATATGTGTATATACACAAAAAAACACATACATATCAATGTATATATTTAAATACATATATATTTTTAATTTGCTGCTCAACTTACCCCCTTCACTGCGCTAGGTTCTCTGCCATTTATCACGGGATGAGAACAAGGCTCCCATTGGAGCCTATGGAAGCGGGCTCTTGTGTGCATGCGCTGGTATTGCGAGTGGAGCGTAAATATAGTGCTTGGGAAAGTACAATTTAGCACTCCACTTGCAATCTGGCCCATAGTTTGTATGCAAGCAATAGTGCACTCTAACACATTAGTGGGTTCTTTTTGCAGTTCTAGGTCCCTTTAACCTTACTCCATTTGCAACACAAGTGAGTGTTAACTCAAAATCAGTCATTTCTGTACTCATTAGTGCTGATTTATTAAGCTGCAAATGCAGCTTTTTCTGCGGAAACAAAAGTTAAGAAGCATCGGTCATAAGACCACTCTGAGGTGGCGGACAGCAATCATCCGGATCACATACAATCAGGATGATTGACACCCCCTGCTAGCGGCCGATTGGCAGCGAATGTGCAGGGGGCGTCATTGCACAAGCATTTCACCAGAAATGCTTGTGCAATGTTAAATGTCGACAGCGTATGCTACAGCGTATCATGTCCGCCCGACATATGATAAATCTACCCCACAGTTTTGTATGTTTTTGTGTTTGTGCAGCTTTGTAGTGTGTTGTAGTGCTTAGTTTACTAATAGAAGTTGGTTTATATAGCATTGTATTTATTTATTTTTGCTGACCCTGTGTTATTGAGGATCTTTAAATTAAAGTCTGGCACATCTGCATAAAAATACCTTTGGCATTTAATTTTTAAAGGGACATTAATCTGCTGGGTACAATTACAGCAGCATGGTTACTATTAGGGATGGGGCAAATGTGGTTGAAGCTGTTGTTGTTATTTCCGTTTTTCAAATCTTTTGTTTTCAAAAGTTCACAATGAGATCAAATATCTTCATTCTAATGTAGCATTTGATTTAACAAATAATATTCAAAAGTTAGAATTTAGAAAATTGATACTTAATAGATACAAATATAACAGTAAAGTTTTTCTAATTTGAATATTGCATAATTATGCAATATTCAAATTTGAAAAATTCATATTAACATTCAAAATGAACGAACGCCCATCTGTAATTACTATTCACCATGCTAGTCTTTTCCTTCTGTATCTGCAGCTCTCTTTAATGCCCAGCCAGTTGGTAAAGCTCTGCGTCTTTATACTGGGTGCCGCCATCTTGTAACTCGTGTATTGTTGTATCCTGTGATAGAAGCAGTGAGCTTTCACAGATAAGTGATATTACTGGGTTTTTCACAGCTGTATCTGAACTTTGGATTATCTCGCACTATAGAAAGCAGAAGGGTTACATATTTCCATTTTTTAGCACAGTTTAAAAGTTACAGATATATAAAATAAAGCCCTGAGGAATAATATAGAGAAATACAGCCCTGCAAAAATGTACAGCTGTTGCTCTGTATTGTGCACAGTAATGCAATAACAACTAGTCGCAGTCTGCATGAATTATATAAACTTCAAGATGGCGGCGCCCAATGTGAAGAGGCAGAGTTTCTCTTGTAAAATAAGAGCACGCCTTCGAAGAGAGCTGCAGACAGAATAGCATTGTGAGTATTAACCAGAGTAATGTAGCTGTAGTTTAATGTTCCTTTAATATTTCCAGAAACCAATGCTAACGTGTTAATCTTTGTTTTACAATTTGGCAGAGCCCTATTAAACATTTATCCATAATACCTACAAAAAGCTAAGGGGAGAGAGGGAAAGAGAGAATCATTTATTTGCTCTGCAGTTAAACATTGATAAATAAATCTAACATAATGCATAATCACTGTTAATATTTGATTTTTATGTCTATGGAGTACTTTTCTCTTAAGACATAGAAATATAATGTGTATACAATATATCTACATTTCTTCTGAAAGCTAAAATATTTTTTTACATTTTTCAGAGCATTATTAAAAGAAAACAAAGGGCGAGATTACATATGCGGCACAAGCATCAGTGCAGCTGCTGAAACCCGCGCCGCCCGTAATTTCACCTCGCACATCGGGGTATCACATAAACCCCGCCGGCAGTTCATAAAGTCGGATAAACTAGCGATGTCCAGAAATGTGCGTAAATACAAATTTCTGTAGTCTCCCATGACTTAAAGGGACATAATACTCGTATGCTAAATCACTTGAAACTGATGCAGTATAACTGTAAAAAGCTGACAGGAATATTTCACCTGAGCATCTCTATGTAAAAAAGGAAGATATTTTAGCTCACAGTTTCCTCAGCTCAGCAGAGTAAATTCTGTGTAAAAAGTTATACTCAGCTGCTCCCAGCTGCAGGTAAAAATAAAAAAAAATGAAGAAATGAACAGCAGCCAATCAGCATCAGCAGTGCTGAGGTCATGAACTCTTACTTTGATCTCATGAGATTTGACTTAACTCTCATGAGATTTCATAGTAAGCTTCCTTTACCTGATTGGTGAAATAATATGAGAGTTCACGAGGCTCATCCCCTAAGCTGTCCTAGGACAGACACACTAAAATGCTGCTTAGAAATCCTTTACAATGGGAGGTGGCTACTGAGGAACTTTTGAGGTAAAATATCTTTCTTTTTTACATAGAGATGTTCAGGAGATATTTTCTAGTCAGCTTTTTACAGCTATGCTGCATCACTTTCAAGTGTTTCAACATTTGGGTATTATGGCCCTTTAAGTCACTTTAGAAACTGCTGGCGCCTAATAAAATAAAAAAAAAATTCAAATATCCCCTACAAGTCTAACCCACCTCCCAAAAATATACCCGACACGTAAAAATCCCTGTATCCACCATCAAAGCCACGTGGGAACTAATAATGTATTACCCCCTAAACCGACAACTCCCCACAATGCAAGATGCCTAATTAAACTATTAACCCCACACACATAGCGATCTACCTAGTAAAAGTATTAACCCCTAAATCCACAAACCCCAACATTGCAAAACAACCTAATAAATGTATTAACCCCTATTCCGTCATTAACCCACATCGCAAAGTCACTATTAAAACTATTAACCCCTAATCTGCCAATAACCCACATAGCAAAGTACCTATTAAAGCTATTAACCCCTAATCCACCATTAAACCACATCGCAACAAACCTTAAAAATCTATTAACCCCTAACCTGCAAAACAGACACAACACAATAATCCTAGTAAAATTATTAGCCCCTAAACCGCCAAACCCACACAACGCAATAATCCTAATAAAACTATTAACCCCTAATCTGCCAAACCCCCACAATGCAAGTACCCTAATTAACCTATTAACCCCTAATCCGCCAAGCCCCCACAACGCAAATAACTCATTTAATTACTAAGATGAGATAGGATGAGAGCTACTGAAATCCTATTGGCTGTTCAAATCATCCTATGGGCTGATTTGAATTTGAAGAATCAAATCAGCCAATAGGAATGCAAGAGACGCCATATTTAACCCTTTGAGTGCTAATGATGGCTCTGAGTCATCACATAGTTTCTCACGCTGGTGCTAATGACGGCTCAGAGACGTCATGAGCACTCTCCCATCTTGAGGGAGATCTAGGGGTTCCCACCTGCTCCTACCGCGGGAATCGGGCCTGCATAGTGGCAGGCATCGCCGGGGCTTCACGTGATGCGTAGTGACGTCACTGCGCAACTTTATTTATACTTAACAATGTTAATTAATTAAATAAATTATTTGCGTTGTGGTGGTTTGGTGGATTAGGGTTAATAGGTTAATTAGGGTACTTGCGTTGTGGGGGTTTGGCGGATTAGGGGTTAATAGTTTTATTAGGTTTATTGAGTTGTGGGTTAATGGCAGATTAGGGGTTAATACATTTGTTATGTTTATTGTGATGTGGGTTAATGTCGGATTAGGGGTTAATATACTTTATTAGTTATTGCAGTGGGGGATTAAACTTGCACTCACATGCATATTGTAGTGTAACAGTATGATTGCTCTCTTGTTAAAACTTAACTTTTATTCAAAGTCAAAATATTAAAAGTGATGTGATAAAAACACATAAATGGGATTTATGAAAAATAATCAGAAGGGAAAATAATAGAATTTCACAATTGCTGTGTTTATATAGCACAGTGTAAATAGATTGAGGGTATTTAAGTAATAAGCATAGGGTTAAATATTACCCAAGTGATGCTCAACCCGGTTTGTAAAAATACTTAGGCTATTAGAGAACAGGTAAATTGTAAAATGTAACATCTGGGCATTTTTAAATTAAGTGACCAATTAGAGCATAATTATATTCTAAGCAAAAGTGTTTAATTAAGCCAGTATTTGCTTGCCACTATGTTATTAGCCAAAGAATTGATTATAAGTTTCTGCGATCACAATTGAAAGTAAATTACGCCGATTCAACATATTTCCCTCTTATTAATATTGTTATAATGTTCCCATTGAGCTATTAAAATAGATACACAACAGACAAACATAGACGCCACTGACGCGTTTCGCCGTCAAGGCTAATAACATAGTGCAGGGGTTCTTGAACCCATACTGGCTTAAATGTCACAATCTACCTGTTCTTTAATAGCCTAAGTGTTTTTACAAACCTGTTTGGGCATCACTCTGGTAATATTTAACCCTATGCTTATTACTTAAATACCCTCAATCTATGTCCCAGGACATACTTGAAAACGAGAGAAATCTCAATGTATCCTTCCTGGTAAAATATTTTATAAATAAATAAAATAAAATTTACACCGTGCTATATAAGCACCGCAATTGTGAAATTCTATACTTTTCCCTTCTGATTATTTTTCATAAATCCCATTTATGTGTTTTTATCATATCACTTACTTTTAATTTTTAAACTTTGAATAAAGGTCAAGTTTTAACAAGAGAGCATTAATACTGTTACACTACAATACGTTTGTCAGTGCAATATGTCTATTCTTTCTTTTCAGCTCTAAACTGAAAAACCCTGTTTACATCTAAGATTTTTAGTCTCATTTTCAATTGATGGTTACTGAGGCTATAGCAGCTATCCCGTCTGCAGATAAGTGCAAGCGAAAATCTAAGAACATTTCCTCAGGATCCTCTTCAAAGAGTGATACTACAACTAAACCCTCCAGGATCAGGCAGGTGCTAGCATTGGATACTGTAAATTCCTCTTATAGATCCAAAAAGTACTTGATGGCACACTTATTATATATAGTTAAGGATTATACCACACTATATGAATGGAGAAAGGGGGAGGACTTAAATTAAAATGTAACTTTTAATATTTATTTGAATTAAAAGGAAAAACTAAGACACACATTAAAATCATTTAAAAAAGCAAACAAAATACATATGCCTGCCCTCTGTTGTTTGAGCAACAATACTCAATCCATATATATTATTGTACCACACTTGAAACTATTAGTCTGTGATATATGTCCAGAGTGCAATTTGCTGGATCAAGTGGATATCCCTATTTAGCTATACAGTCTCTGTAACTTATAGTCATTAACAAGGCCCCTGAACACATATCAGGTCAAGCTAAAGAAAGGGATAATCCCTTGGAATATCACATTTAGGCAGAGTAGAAGAACACTCCAATGTGATTACATATACACAGGGCTGTAATGGCTGTACTCCCAGAGATCCCCTATCTAGCTATATGCCACCAGGGCTTTCAATGATTCGTACAGTGTCTAAACCCACGCTTAAGTTAAAGCTAGTTCAGTGTAGGAGTAGGGTTAATCGCATTGTACAACGGGTCCTAGTCCACAATTAAATTTAATTAAACTTGTGCATAGGCACCAACATTAAATCAAACAGAGGGCAGTGTGAACACCTGGGGGTCCATCCGATAAAAATCGTCGCCCGCAAAAGCCGGCGACGCCAATATTTACGCTGATTTGGTATCACATATACGGCGTAACCTAGAAGTTACGCGCGTATATTTCTGCCGTCGCCCGTAGTTTTTTGGGCCATAGGCAGGTATACCAAACCAGCGCAGTTTGGTATCCAATATGCAGCGTAAGGACTTACGTGGCGAAAATGGAGAAAACTTACTCCATTTTCACCTCGCCACAAAAAGCAGCCGTAAGAAGCCTTACGCTGACTATTGGAGCCCCGTAACTCCCTAAACTAACTAGAAAATAAACCTAACACCTAACGCATGCGCAATGTCTATCTCCCTGTCAACCGCGATCTTCTAAAATAAACCTAACACCTAACGCATGCGCAATGTCTATCTCCCTGTCAACCGCGATCTTCTAAAATAAACCTAACACCTAACACATGCGCAATGTCTATCTACCTGTCAACCGCGATCCCCCCCCCCCCCCGAAATCCCTAATAAAGTTATTAACCCCTAAACCGCCGCTCCCGGACCCCGCCGCCATCTACATAAACTAACCCCCTACTGTGAGCCCCTAAAACCGCCGCCATCTACCTTATCTATCCCTTAATTAGAACCCCTTACACCGCTGTCATCTACCTTATCTATCCCCTAACCTGACCCCTTACACCGCCGCCACCTATATAAAAATTATTAAACCCTAATCTAATCCCCCTATACCGCCGCCAGCTATATTAATATTATTAACCCCTAATGTAAGCCCCTTACACCGCCGCCATCTCTATTAAAATTATTAACCCCTAATTTAATCTACCTACCCCGCCGCCAGCTATATTATCTATATTAACCCTAAGTATATTATAGTTAATATAGGTATTACATTATATATATTAACTATATTAACCCTAATTATATTAGGGTTAATATAGTTAATATAGTTACTATAGTATTTATATTAACTATATTAACTCTATCTAACCCTAACACCCCTAACTAAATTTATATTAAATTAATCTAATTCATTTATAAACTAAAATATTCCTATTTAAATCTAAATACTTACCTATAAAATAAACCCTAAGATAGCTACAATATAATTAATAATTACATTGTAGCTATGTTAGGGTTAATATTTATTTTACAGGTAAATTGTTAATTATTTTAACTAGGTATAATAGCTATTAAATAGTTATTAACTATTTAATATCTACCTAGTTAAAATAATTACCCAATTACCTGTAAAATAAATCCTAACCTAAGTTACAAATACACCTACACTATCAATAAATTAAATAAACTACAAACATCTATCTAAAAATACAATTAAATTAACTAAACTAAATTACAAAAAAAAAAAAAACACTAAATTACAAAAAATAAAAAAAAGATTACAAGATTTTTAAGCTAATTACACCTATTCTAAGCCCCCTAATAAAATAATAAACCCCCAAAATAAAAAAAATTCCCTGCCCTATTCTAAATTAAAAGAATTTCAAAGCTCTTTACCTTACCAGCCCTTAAAAGGGCCTTTTGTGGGGCATGCCCCAAAGAATTCAGCTCTTTTGCATACAAATACAATACCCCCCCCCCATTACAACCCACCACCCACATACCCCTATTCTAAAACCACCCAAACCCCCCTTAAAAAAGCCTAACACTACCCCCCTGAAGATCTCCCTACCTTGTCTTCACCACACCGGGCCGAACTCCTCATCCGATCCGGGCGATGTCTTCCTCCAAGCGGCAAAGAAGAATTCTTCCTCCGGCGATGTCTTCCTCCAAGCGGCAAAGAAGAATTCTTCCTCCGGCGACGTCTTCCTCCAAGCGGCAGCAAAGTCTTCATTCTTCCGGCGGCATCTTCAATCTTCTTTCTTCGCTCCGCCGCCGCGGAGCATCCATCCCGGACGACTACTGAACGACGAATGAGGTACCTTTAAATGACGTCATCCAAGATGGCGTCCGCCGAATTCCGATTGGCTGATAGGATTCTATCAGCCAATCGGAATTAAGTTAGAAAAATCTGATTGGCTGATTGAATCAGCCAATCAGATTCAAGTTCAATCCGATTGGCTGATCCAATCAGCCAATCAGATTGAGTTCGCATTCTATTGGCTGTTCCGATCAGCCAATAGAATGCGAACTCAATCTGATTGGCTGATTGGATCAGCCAATCGGATTGAACTTGAATCTGATTGGCTGATTCAATCAGCCAATCAGATTTTTCTAACTTAATTCCGATTGGCTGATAGAATCCTATCAGCCAATTGGAATTCGGCGGACGCCATCTTGGATGACGTCATTTAAAGGTACCTCATTCGTCGTTCAGTAGTCGTCCGGGATGGATGCTCCGCGGCGGCGGAGCGAAGAAAGAAGATTGAAGATGCCGCCGGAAGAATGAAGACTTTGCTGCCGCTTGGAGGAAGACGTCGCCGGAGGAAGAATTCTTCTTTGCCGATTGGAGGAAGACATCGCCCGGATCGGATCAGGAGTTCGGCCCGGTGTGGTGAAGACAAGGTAGGGAGATCTTCAGGGGGGTAGTGTTAGGCTTTTTTAAGGGGGGTTTGGGTGGTTTTAGAATAGGGGTATGTGGGTGGTGGGTTGTAATGGGGGGGGGTATTGTATTTGTATGCAAAAGAGCTGAATTCTTTGGGGCATGCCCCACAAAAGGCCGTTTTAAGGGCTGGTAAGGTAAAGAGCTTTGAAATTCTTTTAATTTAGAATAGGGCAGGGAATTTTTTTTTATTTTGGGGGTTTATTATTTTATTAGGGGGCTTAGAATAGGTGTAATTAGCTTAAAAATCTTGTAATCTTTTTTTTATTTTTTGTAATTTAGTGTTTGTTTTTTTTGTAATTTAGTTTAGTTAATTTAATTGTATTTTTAGATAGATGTTTGTAGTTTATTTAATTTATTGATAGTGTAGGTGTATTTGTAACTTAGGTTAGGATTTATTTTACAGGTAATTGGGTAATTATTTTAACTAGGTAGATATTAAATAGTTAATAACTATTTAATAGCTATTATACCTAGTTAAAATAATTAACAATTTACCTGTAAAATAAATATTAACCCTAACATAGCTACAATGTAATTATTAATTATATTGTAGCTATCTTAGGGTTTATTTTATAGGTAAGTATTTAGATTTAAATAGGAATATTTTAGTTTATAAATGAATTAGATTAATTTAATATAAATTTAGTTAGGGGTGTTAGGGTTAGATAGAGTTAATATAGTTAATATAAATACTATAGTAACTATATTAACCCTAATATAATTAGGGTTAATATAGTTAATATATATAATGTAATACCTATATTAACTATAATATACTTAGGGTTAATATAGATAATATAGCTGGCGGCGGGGTAGGTAGATTAAATTAGGGGTTAATCATTTTAATAGAGATGGCGGCGGTGTAAGGGGCTTACATTAGGGGTTAATAATTTAAATATAGATGGCGGCGGTGTTAGGGGCTCACTTTAGGGGGTTATAGATATAATATAGCTGGCGGCGGGGTACGGGAGCGACGGTTTATGGGTTAATAACTTTATTAGGTTGCGGCGGGGTACGGGAGCGGCGGTTTAGGGGTTAATAGCTTTTTTATTGTTAGGATAGTGAGGGGGGATAGCGGATAGAGGGTTAGACGTGTCGGGCTATGTTAGGGAGGCGTGTTAGACGTGTCGGGCTATGTTTAGGAGGCGTGTTAGACAGTGCGGGTGATTTAGACTTTAGTCAGGTTTTATAGGCGCCGGCAGTTTCTAACGTGGCGCAAGTCACTGGCGACTCCAAAAATCTGTACTTACGCAGATTTCTGGACATCGCTGGTTTGTGAGACTTGCGCCACTTTAGCAAGTGACGGCGCCACATATTGGATGGCTCGAGTTGCGAGCTGAAACTGCGGGCGACGCGGGTTCCCTCGCTTGCGCCGCAAAATGCGATCTATATCGGATCGCGCCCCTGATGCGTGTTTCGCCACTGCTTTCTTCTATTCTACTTCTACTTTCTACTTTTTTTATTTTTTAATTTATAATACTTTGTCAGTACTTGGCACTGCTTTTTGTAGCAACGTAGGTTTTTCTAAATTAAGAAGTTTTTATCCTAACCCCCCCCCCCCCTGTCTGACCTAATCCTCAGACATCAACCTATATACTGTACGTTATCTAGGCTATACTGTAGTCATTTCTGGGGGTCAATATGACATCCATTCATCCGATGGAAGATTTCTTAAGTAGAGAGAAAAATAGACAGGTTAACATCAATAAAACTTTTGTCAATATCGGGAGCGAGTACATACAATAGGTATCTTGCTATACACATTATCCGCAGAGGCCTTAGAGTAAGATTATTTCCAACTTTCAGCTTCCATATTGAAAGTTACAGAGAACGCTGGGAACAAGCCCTCATAAGCTGTTCAGAAGTGCTGGTAGAAATCTTATCTGACTATGAAAGTGAAATAGTAGAGGAGTTGAACAAGTAAATGGCAGTGATAAGCTCAAAACTCAATAAGTTTGATACTTTAGAAAATTTCAAAACAGCCTACAAGAATCTGAGGGATGAATTAGATGGCAAAGAAAAATAGATAATAAAAACTAAATGTGACAAATTACACAGAGATATGAAGGATTATGAAAAAGGGAGGATATTTACCTGGGATGAGAGAAATCCCAGACCCAGACGTAGGAGAAATTTCCTACCCCCTTAAAATAACAGAGAGGCAGTTCTATCTTATGAATGTAAATCATCAGCCGCAGAGGATGCTGATGATAATGTAAGGAATAGAACATTACTAGTACCTAATGCCACAGAAAGAGAAGCAATACGGTCAAAAAACGAGTTACTAAGGAAATCCAAACAAAAAGAAAAAGAAGGGGAGGTAAGAAGAGACAGAACCCTAAGGAACAGGAACAGATGGGGGTACAACCAGAGCAGGGAAGATTGGTCAAAACGACCCAGGTAACTACTGAGGATTTACAAATAATAAATCTAAAATAATTTTAACACCAGAACATGAGAGAGTCCTAAGTAGGGGCCTCTCTTTCTCGCCTACTAAAAAGATAGATTTTTTTGAAATAGCAAAAGACTTACATCTTTTTAAAAGGAAAATCGCATTAAATAAGATATACAGAAAACATGATGAATCAGATAAAGATTATCAAGCGATTTTAGACCGGGTATCCCTTCTGGAAGAGAGTGAAAATGAAAACTAACGAAAAAATCTAAATATATGCCACAAATATCCCAGTATCCCCAAATTAATGTGTTTTTGAAAGTTGTGATGACGGATAGATTGAAAATTCAGAAAAATGAAAAATGACAGGCACAATTTAAATGGGGAAGAAAGAAAAGCTCTAAATGATATTCAAATTGGAGTGATGTGGTGGTAAAACCGTCGGATAAGGGAGGCAACATCGTTATATGGCCAGTGGATATGTTCATAATAGAGGCACTTAGACAATTAGGTGACACAAAGTGCTATACAAAATTATGGGGAAATCCAACTGAAGACTATATGAACCCCTATATAACACTTATAAATAATGCAAAAGACTGTGCAACCATATCTTGAAAAGAGCACAAATACTTACAAGTCTCTAATGCAAAGATTGCCACTTTATATTTACTGCCAAAAGTCCATAAGAACAAACATGTTCCCCCGGGCAGACCCATTGTATCAGGCATAGGCATTCTATGCGATCAAGCATCTAAGTACCTAGATACTAGGTTATGGAATATTGTACTAACCCTGCCCTCATACATCAGGGATACAATGGATGTTTTAAGCAAAATAGAAGAAATTGCATTGGATGACCAGACATTGTTAGCAACTTGTGTAGTGGAATCATTGTATACCTCCATTGAACAGAAATGGGGATGCTATGCAGTAGAATATTTCCTAAAGATGGAGTCAGTAACAGATTTTACATGTGCGTTTATCATAAACCTTCTTAAATGTGAGCTAAATCACACAAACTTCTACCTCGTAATTTGCGGAATAGCAATGGGGATGGCCTGTGCCCCCATGTATGCGAATATCTAATTGGGGTGGTGGGAACGTGAGATAGTTTTCACCAAAGAAAATGAACACTTTACAGAGCATGTGTTGCTCTGGCTTAAGTACATAGATGATGTAGTTATCTTATGGAGGGGAGATAAATTGCTATTTCAACAGTTTATTGAGACACTAAACAAAAATTAAATTAATCTGAAACTGACCATGGAGATAGATTATACTAAAGTAAACTTCTTGGATCTAACAATCTCATGTGACATGTTTGGGAAAGTCAAAACTTATATCGCAAAGAAACAGCGACAAATTCCATTCTTAGGTATAATAGTGCACATCACATGGCCACTAAGAATACCATACCATATCGGGAATTCCTGAGACTTCACAGAAACTGCTCAGATTTAGGATCATTTAAAGAGCAAGCAAAGACACTAAAACAAAAACTGAAAGAAAGGAAATATCCCAAAAGGGTATTGAAAAAGGCATACCATAGACCCCTACATATGAATAGGGAGGAGTTATTACAACCTAAAAATAAATCTTACATTGGCAAGAGTAAGATTTATCAGTACCTTCAATGATGCACATAGAGACATTAGTGCCATACTTAACAGACATGTACATATCTTACATACAGACCAGGACATGGCGAACTGTGTTGGCAATAAAGTAGCCATCATTTGGAAACGAGCACCCAATATCAGGGATAAAATTGTACATAGTCATTTTCAGGGCCGTTTCTAGAGATTTTGGCTCCCAGGGCGAAATTCCAAAATGTGCCTCCCCACACACACACATTCTAAAGTGCAACCTTTTCCCGTCTACCTTCCATGTCTCACTGCTATTTACATCTGTTTAAATGCTAATTGATATCTACATACTATGCATGCATGTATAAAAAAAATGCTGTCACATACAAACTTAGAACCCCAGCCTCGGCATACAGTAAATTAAATTCAATCATTATGGAATCTATCACTAAGTTAAGGAGGATTTTGTTTTTAAATTCAAAGGGACAGTAATTTAACTGCATGTAATAGACAGTACTATAACTAATCATACGCAGATACTGATATAAAAATACAGTATAAATCCTTTTAAAATGTTACTTAAAGCTCCCAATTTAGCACTGTTGATGAGGTTAGGCTGGCACACACAGTGAAAGGGGCTGAGGGCAGACCTCCCCCCTCCCCTGCATATGAATAGACCCATTATACAAACAGAAGCAATGTAAAGTCTGTATACATCAGTATACATCTAAAACTTTGGGGATTAGGAGTCAATCAATACAATAATATTTAAATATAAGCAAAACTATACATTTTTACAAAAACACCATTAGATGGTGTGATGAGAGTGGGCAGTGACGTCACTGGATGGGGGCGTGGTTTAGGGCCGTTATTGTCTATGTCGCAGTTACCAAGTTATATGTGTTGTACAAGCTGTTTACTTCTATGCTCTGCAATAAAATAGCGTTGTACCTTCTATGCTGTGTCCTGCATCTCATGATATGGTGTCAGAAGTACTTGCCTGTGCTTCTGTTTCCTGATTAATGACGATGTTGAAGTTTACCCCACCTGAGCCTTTTGATTTCTTTCAGCCTGCAGCTTGGCCCACATGGCGTCAGCGGTTTCAACGCTTCAGGATTGCTTCCAAGCTGGACAAAGAGAGTGGCGAAGTACAAGTTAATTCTCTTTTATACTCTATGGGGAAAGATGTGGAGCCAGTATTCAATGCCTTTAATTTCCAAGAAGGGGAAGAATTTGACTTTGAAATAGTTATGAATAAACTCATTGTCCACGTTGTACCCAAAAGAAATGTGATTCATGAGAGGGATTGTTTTCACAAATGTGCCCAGCATGTGGGAGAATCTGTGGAGTTATTTGTGCGCAGCCTGTATGAACTAGCAGAATTCTGTGAGTTTGGTGTTGCTAAAGCGGAGCAAATCAGAGACAGAATAGTCATAGGAATTGCAGATGCTGAAGTCTCACTGAAACTACAGTTGGAGGCTGATTTAACATTGGATGGGGCTATTAGGATGGCCTGCCAGAGTGAACTGGTGAAAAAGCAAAGTGCTGATCTGAGGTATTGTGGGTGAAGTGCAGCAGTTCAGGAGAGTTGCTAGTAAAAGGCACAGTGTGAGCGGTAGACCAAGGGCAACAGATAGGCCCAGAAGCGGACGTGGTGTAACCGTACCCATGATCAGAGTGTCGTATGCCCTGCTAAAGACAAAAGATGTAGAAAATGTAACCAAATGGGCCATTTTGAAGTGGTGTGTAAAACTGAATACTTTAAAGAGATGCAGGTGGATAGTGACCAGGAGGATCAAGAAGTGTCCTTTGTTGGGTCTGTTGTTGAACGGTCTGGTTCAGATGAAGATTGGCGGGTTACTCTTACTATAATGGGAGCCAAAGTTGCCTTTAAGATTGACACAGGAGCAGACATCACTGTTATGTCCCTTGCAGCATTTATAAAACTGTCTCGACAGCCTCAGCTGGTGAAAGTTACAACAAAAGTTCATAGTCCTGGTGGTCGCATCGATTGTGCAGGGAAATTTCTTACCAGCTGAGTACAAGCAGAGGAAATTTACCATGTGGGAACATGTGATTAGAGGTCAGTGTGTTAACAACCTATTGAGCAGAAAAGCAGCCTGTGGTTTGAGCCTGGTTGCCAGAGTGAATGAGATTTCAGGAGACATGTTTGGTGAATTGGGCCTACTGAATTGCAACCCAGTCCCAATATCACTTAAAGGTGACGCAGTCCCATACAGCATTACCACTCCTCATAGAATTCCGTTCCCGCTCATGCCTCAAGTGGAGAAGGAACTTCTGCATATGAAGAATATGAGAGTCATCGAAGAGGTTGTTGAAGCAACTGACTGGTGTGCCCCCATTGTGCCTGTCGCAAAGAAAAATGGGAAGGTACGCATCTGCGTAGACTTGAAAAGGCTGAATGAGGCAGTGAAGAGAGAGAGATATGTGCTGCCGACACTTGAAGACATAGCTCCGAAATTGGCTGGGGCGAAGTTCTTCTCTACACTGGATGCTTCCAGCGGCTTCTGGAAAATACCTCTAGATCCAAAGTGCCGCAAACTGACTACCTTCATTACACTGGTAGGTCGGTTTTGCTTTTGCAGACTCCCCTTCAGGATATCCTCTGCTCCTGAAATCTTTCAAAGAGAGATGAGTTCTCTCCTAAGGGACCACAAGGGCACGGCAGTCGTCATGGACGACATTTTGGTGTATGGGTCTACATTGGAAGAACATGAT
The DNA here is from genome assembly GCF_027579735.1 of Bombina bombina. Taxonomy (NCBI): domain Eukaryota; kingdom Metazoa; phylum Chordata; class Amphibia; order Anura; family Bombinatoridae; genus Bombina; species Bombina bombina. The sequence continues at coordinate 1,180,701,918 of NC_069501.1, read as the reverse complement.
CAGCGATTGAGCTGTGAGCTGCAGACCATTATAGAGTCCGGGCTGAAATTAAATAAGGAGAAATGCCATTTTAGGACAGCTGAGTTATGTTACTTTGGGCATATCATCAATGGGGATGGCTTCAAGCCGGACCGTGATAAAATCCGTGCTTTTGAACAGATGAAAAGTCCTTCTGATGTACATGAGCTGAGACAAATATTGGGCCTTGTAAATTATGTGGGCAGGTTCCTTCAAGATTTATCCACAATACTACACCCTATTACAGAGTTGCTAAAGAAAGATGTTGCCTGGGTCTGAGGACCTTCACAGGAAGAATCCTTTGTGCAGGTCAAGTCCCTGCGGGGGTCTGCCCCAGTGTTGGGGTTCTATGACCCTATCAAAAAGGCTGTGGTTAGTGCTGATGCAAGCAGTTATGGGTTAGGGGCCGCCCTCCTGCAGTTGAATGAGAACAAACTACAGCCCATCGCCTACTGCTCCAGCGTTACCTAGTGGGTTTAGAGAAATTTAGTCTGGAGACTGACCAGAAACCGCTAGTCCCTCTAATCAACTGCTATGATATTGACAAAAAACCCCCTAAGATGCCAGAGACTTCTGATGAGGATGCTCGGGTTCAAGTTCAGGCAGTGCATGTGCCGGGGAAACTGGTAGTGGCAGATACACTTTCCAGGCTCCCGCTGGCTGCTGCTGAAGACTCTTCAATGGAATCAGATGTGAAAGTGTATGTAGATTCAGTTCTGGCATCCAAATCCATTTTGTCAGGGAAGCTAGAGCAAATAAGAAAGGATACATATTTAGATACTGACCTTCAAGAAGTTGTTAAGTACATAAAAGAAGGTTGGCCCGAGAGCCGGGCAGCCTGGATGTCAAAGTTTTTACCAGTCAGAAAGGTTGCAGCTCACGGAGCTGGATGGGTTGGTGCTGTTCCAGGACCGCATTGTTATTCCTGTTAGCATGCAGCAGGAGATGTTAAGCAGGATTTATGATGGCCACTTGGGCATTACAAAGTGCAGAGAAAGGGCAGCTACGGCAGTATGGTGGCCTGGGATCAGTTCATTGCAAGCTCAGAGAAGGGAGCCCTTGATTTCTACTCCGCTGCCTGCAGGCCCGTGGCAGAAAATAGCTGCTGATTTGTGCAAACTGCACGGGAAAAAGTACCTAGTCGTGATTGACTACTATTCCAGGCATTTGGAGATTGCACCCTTGAATGAGATCACAAGTCATGTTGTTCTGAGATCACTCGTCTCAAGAGTTTGTTTGCCTGGTGGGGCATACCAAATGGAGTTAGTGAGTGATAACGGAATGCAGTTTGCTTCCACAGAGTTCAGTTCATTCAGCAGTGAATATGATTTTGTCCATTCTATGTTGAGTCCACATAACCCGCAGGCCAATGGAATGGCTGAAAGGGCAGTTCAAACAAAGTTCATTTTGAAGCAATCTGAGCCGTACCTAGCCCTCTTGTCCTATAGGGCAACTCCCATTCAAGCCACAGGTTTTAGCCCGGCACAGCTGATGCTAGGATGCCAGATTCGCACCACTTTACCCTATGTGGGTGTATTCAAGCCAACTAGCTCTGTTCCTCGGGATGAGGTCCTTAGGAGGGATGAAGAGGCTAAAAGGGGCTATCAATACTTCTACGACAGGAGACACTCTGTGAGGCCCTTGCAGGAGCTGAATGTGGGGCAAAGTGTCAGAGTTAAACTGGATGATGAGAAGAAATGGAAGACGCCTGCTATGGTAATTGGACACTCTCCAGAACCAAAGTCTTATGTAGTCCTTACTGATGGAGGGACGGTCACACGTCGAAACCGAAAACATCTTCAACCTGTACTTGAGAATTTGGGACTGGATGCCTCAGTACCACCGCCAGTGGGATCCCCTGTTTTAAGAGGGGTGCCTTCCCCCCAGCAAGATCACAGCGGGGGTACATCTTTGCTTCCAGCAGACTCTCAGTCACCTTCTTCTGTATCAGAGGACAGTTCATGTAAAATGATATCAAGTGGAAGAGTGGTGAAACTTCCAGCCCGATATTGGGATTATCACTAGTTAGAGCAGTGACCGGAAGTATGGACAGAATAATCCCATGGTCACAGTGAACTAGGGTAGTCTACCCCGATGTTCAAGTCAGGATTGTATTTCATGCTGTTTATATATATTCTCTTTAACTTGTTATTTGTTGTATACTAAACAAAACTATTTCTGTATGCTTCTTGTATACCTTGTTATTTGATGTATTCAAAGAAAAAAAAATGTATGCTTTGTCCTTTGAAAAGTGGGAAGATGTGATGAGAGTGGGAAGTGACGTCACCGGATGGGGGCATGGTTTAGGGCCGTTACCAAGTTAGATGTGTTGTATAAATATTCTGCTGCTTCCCCTCTTGACAATAAACAACGCCCTAGGTTACTAATAGTCATAGCTAGGCCCCATGCCCAAGTCATTAGGACACGGTGACCCAAATAGGGGAAGGCCCTAACTCAAGTAATAATAAACCACCTAACTGGAACCCCCTCTGCAAAACACAGACACTTAAACCATAAAAACTCCCCCCATACACACATTTATTAATCATTGTTATGGCTAGTAGTCTGGTTGGTGAGAGGGTGGGGTGAAAGGTGCAGACGCAGAAAAGGCTTATATAGGAAAGATGAAGCTGCAAGAGGTACTCTGTACTTATACAGACTGTCCTGACCCTGTGTGTCTGTAGCTTATTCTGCACCCAAAACAAGATATATAAATACACCTTTAAATTGATTAAGTTCATATAAACAATCTTAATAAAAAGCTGCAAACCCTCCTTTTGAAAATGACACTATTAGACTGTCAGCTCCGCCCTGTCAACAAAGTGCACATTATTCCTGGCATTAAACATACAATGGACATATTAAGTGGCATACACTCAACACATTAAATATAATTATTAAAATCTAATACTTTCTGTACACTAAGTAGCATAAAATAGAGAATGTTAAATTGATGAGGCAATTTGGATTTAATTTGAGTAGCCACATCACTTTAACCCTCTGTGTCAGCCAAAGAGTTAACGCTTGTTTGCAATGAAGATGGCCAGGAGGTAAGGGGTTGCTGGCAATGTGATTGGGGTGGCTGGATCAGTAAATGATGACCTCTCAGAGCCCCACTTCAAACAACAGAATTGCAGCGCCAGCAATTAATAATAACCCATAAATGTAGAGATCATTTTATTTTTTTGTTAGTACACTATATGGCCCCCTATGTGATGTCTGTATTAGTGTTGTCTTGGTTTTGTTACATGATGTACAGTTAGCTATAGTATATTTATTTATATATATATATACATATATAAATGACTTAGATAGCGATCTATACTATAGAGAGTAGAGAGATCAGATCATATAATTTAATTTACCTAAAGCTACCTGCTTACACCGTACATGCAGTCACGTCACAACACAGACTCACAGTGCCAAGTAATAAATAATAGATTAATAAGGCTCCTCGGCTCCTGGCTTAGTATAAACTTAGCCAAGCAACTCAGTCAGTCACTGATTGCGCAGATGATCACAGACAGTCTGGTGGCAGCTGGGGAAGGAAAAAGGTGCAAGTTGCACAGGCACTGCAGGACGGGAGGACAGACAGGTTGATGATTTGATCACTCTCACTCACTGCTGTCAGACTCAGCCTGTCACTACACTGTCCGGAGTCAGAACGGGACCGCTTGGGGACTCTGGAGCCGCCTAAGACCAGTCTCTCTCCCTAACCAATGACACGCTCACTCAAACACTGACAGTCAGAGACAGACTGTACAAAACTAAAGTGTGGGAAAAAGGAACCTACTTCCTCCCGCTCTAATGCTAACTGCTCAGCCTGTCTCTGAGTGGCCACTCCCTCCCTCTGAGTCTGACTTCCGCCGTCGCCGCCCAACTGCCGCACTAACACAATAAAAAAAAATAAAAAAAAAAAATAATTTTTTTACAAAAATATATATATATATTTTTTAATTGCTCCCACTGTGCCCTATTGCTCCCTGGGCCACTGCCCGGACTGCCCTACCCTAGAAACGACCCTGGTCATTTTGTCAAACGTGCCAAAAAGGAAAGAAAAATTGAAAGGTACCTACCCCTGTGGGAGTTGTAAATATTGCACATATATGAAAAACACTGAAGTTGAGATCTTTCCAAATGGAAAGATAAAAATTATGGAATTTTATAATTGCAGAAGCAATAATATAATATATTGCCTAAAAGGCTCATGCAAGAAAATGTATATAGGGATGTCCACAAGAGAACTTCGAGTAAGACTAGGGAAACACCTGAGCAACATTAAAAATGCCCAAAAAGATCAAGAGAAAGGCAAAAAATATTGCAGTACATGTATATAAACATAAGCACAAGTAAAATAGGCTAATAACACATAAATATCATGGTTTTATTCAATACACCATATCATCAGGGAGTGACATGTATTAGAAACCTCATCTAGCATATGTTCTTACCTGCCTTTTCGGAAAGTTCTATATTAATTATTAGATACACACTATAAGATTAATTATATATATATATATTATTTTTTGGATATACTTCCTGATCACGTACACATTATAATCTGTAATTTAAGGGAGTGAGCTGTCAACACAACCTTATAATGTGTTCTGTAGAGAATTAAATTATAATTGACACCTATTTTGAAACATAATTGTGTATCTGTTGTATGATCCGTAACCATTGGGATATGGATGGAAGACCCATATATCAAAAGTAACATATTTACTCTGATTGTTCAAGTGGAATCTATATTTGTGTGTCATGAGTCTGTCCCCACATCAGTGTTAATAGTCAGTTTAAAGACACCTGAAGTAATTTAGCAATAGACATGATAATGCTGAAGAATTTAGGGATGCACTGAATATGTCCTGTATATCGTTAATATGTAGTTACGAGCAGATAGCAACCAGCACTGTTTAGTGGGTGTGACAGATCAAGAAAGGGCCATGATTAAACTATGACATACATTCCCACCTTCTTAGACAGCGTGTGTCGTGTTTACACTGTAGGGACCAGTGAATAGCCGCTACAGATCACGTGACGGTCTCAATATTAAATTCTGAATGGATAAGAATTCTACTTTAAGGGAGAGAATCGGGGGGCTTTTGCCTTTGACAAAGCAGTGGCGAAACGCGCGTCTGGCGTTTGCACTGCCCTCTGTTTGATCTAATGTTGGTGCCTAGGCACAAGTTTAATACACTCTTTGTAAATTTAATTGTGGACTAGGAGCCGTTGTACAATGGGATTAACCCTACTCCTAAACTGAACTAGCTTTAACTTAAGCGTGGTTTTAGACGCTGCACGTGTAAGCCCTGGTGGCGTATAGCTAGACAGGGGATCTCTGGGAGTACAGCCATTATGGCCCTGTGTATATGTAATCACATTGGAGTGTTCTTCTACTTCAAGGGTTATCCCTTTCTTTAGCATGGCCTGTTATGTGTTCAGGGGCCTTGTTAATGAATATAAGTTACAGCGACTGTATAGCTAAAAAGGGATATCCACTTGATCCAGCAAATTACACTCACAGACTAATAGATTCAAGTGTGGTACTATAATATATATGGATTGAGTATTGTTGCTCAAACAACAGAGGGCAGGCATATGTATTTTGTTTTTGTTTTTTTAAATGATTTTAATGCGTGTCTTAGTTTTTCCTTTTTATTCAAATAAATATTAAAAGTTAAATTTTAATTTAAGTCCTCCCCCTTTCTTCAACCCTTCCTCCGTTCATATAGTGTGGTATAATCCTTAACTATAAATAAGTGTGCCATCAAGTACTTTTTATTTTTTTTTTATTTTTTTTATTTATAATACTTTGTCAGTATTTGGCACTGCCTCTTGTAGCAACGTAGGTTTTTCTACATTAAGGAGTATTTACCCTACCCCCCCCTGTTTGACCTAATCCTCAGACATTAACCTATATAATTCCTCTTATAGCTCAGAGGGTGACTTTTCATCAGAGCGATCCACCTCTGAATCTGAGAAAAAAACAGAGGAGGTGACCTTTAAATTTAAGATGGATCATCTGTGCTCTTTACTGAAGACTTGAAGATAGAAATCTTGTGCAGTTGAGGAGAAGCCTGTTCAAAAGTTAGACCTTATTTTTAGAACTTAATCCAAGATACCAGACTCTTTTCCTGTCCCTTCATTATTGTCAGAAATTATTTCTAAGGAATGGGACAAACCTGGGGTGCCTATTACTCTGTCACCCACTTTCAAGAAGCTTTTCCATGTTCCTGAGGAAAACTTGGAATTTTGGGGGAATGTTCCTAAGGTTAATCTAGCCATTTCTACTCTAGCTAAGAGAACTACTATCCCTCTGGAGGACAGTACCTCATTCAAGGACAAAATTAGAGGGTTACCTAAAGAAGAGTTTTTCTACAGGGGATTTCAATGTTTCAACCTGCTGAAAGCATTGCTATGGTAGCTAGAGCTGCGTTTTTTGGTGTGACTCTTTATCTGATCTGATTTCAGTTCAATCCCCTCTAGAGGATATTCAGGATAAGATTCATTTTTTAAAGATAGCAAATTCTTTCATCTGTGATGCTATCATTCAGGTCATTTGCATTAATGCTAAGCACTCTGAGTCTTGTCATGTAGAGCTCTTTGGTTCAAATTATTTCTACTTTGAAAGGGTGTAAGGGAGCATTTTTACCCCAGGATAGGAAGTCTAGGCCTAAGGGGAGGTTTGGGGCTCTTTCTCCTTCCTTTTGGCAGAACAGGAATCATTGCCCATCTTCTTCCCAAAAGGAAGAAACCTCCAAGCCTACATGAAGACCAAATCAAGTGTGGAGCAGGCACAAGCAGAACAAGAAGCCTGCTGCTGAGTCCAAATCTACATGAAGGTGCTGCCCCGATCCAGATTCTTCTCCAGTAGGGGGCAGACTAAGCCTTTTTGGGACACATGGGCTCTGTCTGTTTAGGTCTGTTTCACAGGGTTACAGAATAGGTTTTAGAACTTAACCTGCCAGGAGGAGATTCATCTTGTCCCACGTTTCAAAGAGATTGAAAAAAAGAGCAGCCTTCTTTCAGTGTGTTCGGGACCTCAAAAAGATAAGTGATGGTTCCAGTTACTTAAGATGATAAGGGAACAAGGTTTTATTTAAACATGTTTCTCAGGACTTTCCAAACCATCCTGGATCTAAAACCACTGAACAAGTTTTGAAGGTCTATCATTCAAGATGGAAACCATCAGATCAATTTTACCCCTGGTGCCTCAGGGTGAGTTTATGCCAACAATGTATCTGAAGGATGCATATCTACATATTCCAATCTATCAAGATCCTTACCAGTTTCTACGGTTTGCATTTCAAAACAAGCAGTATCAATTTACAGATCTCCCTTTTGACCTAGCGGCAATTCCCAGACTATTTACAAACATCCTAGGAGCTCTTTTGTCTGTAATTCGGGCATAAGGTGTAGCTGTGGCTCCTTACCTGGATGATAAATTGATTCAGGTATCATCTTTTAGCAGTCACTACTCTGTTTTTTTTGCAATCCTGGTTGGAAAATAAACGTAAAGAAGACTTCTCTAACTCCTCAGATGAGTGTTTTTTTTAGGAGTTATCATAGATTCTGTGGAAATTAAACTTTATCTGACAGATCAACGCAGACTCAAACTTCAGACTGCTTGACAGAGACTTCAGTCTTGTGTTAACACATCTGTAGTCCAATGCATGGAGGTCATGGAGCTCATGGTAGCAGTGTCAGAGGCAATACCGTTTACACAGTTCCAATTGCGACATCTTCAGTTTTGTATGTTGAGTCAGTGGAATGGGGATCATTCTGATCTATCTCAAGTCATCAGATTGGATCCGATAAAAAGATGTTTCTCTCTAATGGTGGATGTCTCCAGACCCGGTGCCTCGTGGTCTAGGGTTTCTTCGTCCATTGTGGGTGATAATTACCACTGATGCCAGCCTATCGGGTTGGGGAGTGGTTTGGGGTCACCTGAGGGCTCAGGGTGTTTGGGCCTCTCAGGAAGTGTCTTTACCTATAAATATTCTAGAGCTGAGGGCAATTTCCAATGCCTTACATGCAGGCCTCAACTTTGCTTAGTGCCATTCATCCGTTTTAAGTCAAACAACATAACTACGGTGGCAAACATCAATCATCAGGGGGAACTCAGAGTTCCCTGGCGATGCAGGAGGTGTCTCGAATCCTATCTTGGGCAGAGATTTAATGTACCATCTTGGCTATTCACATTCCGGGAGGAACTGGGAAGTGGAGATATCAGGGGTTACACCTAGGGGGATGGTCCCTCAATCAGGAGATATTCCAGAAGTTGATCATTGGTTGGGGTCTCCCAGAGATAGACTTGATGATGTTTCATCTGAATTACAAATTATTTCAGTACGGGTTAATATTGAGAGACCCACAGGCAGAACTAGTAGATGCCTTAGTGTCCCCTTGGAGGTACCAGTTATTTTATCTATTTCCTCCAATAGTTCTTTTTCCCAGAGTGGTGGCATGAATAAAACCGGAGAATGTATCAACCATTCTGATAGCTGCTGCTTGGCCCCAAAGGACCTGGTACGCCGACCTTGTACCTTTTTGCTCAGGGTCCTTTTTATTTTATCAAAACCTACAATCTCTCAACTTGACTACTTGGAGGTTGAATGGTTTATTTTGTCTCAGAGAGGTTTCTCTGACTTAGTGATAAATACATTAATCTAGGCTTGTAAGCCAGTTACAAGAAATATCTACCAAAAGGTTTGGAAAGTTTACTTTTCCTGGTGATCGGTTAGAGGTTATTCTTGGCATTCATTGAGGATACCCCATATTCTTCAGTTCCTTCAAGAGGGTCTCAATAAAGGTTTATCAGCGTGCTCTCTTAAGGGTCAGATTTCAGCTCTTTCTGTTTTACTTCATAGAAAGTTATCCAGTATTCTGGATATTAAAGCTTTTGTTCAAGCTCTAGTTAGAATCAGACCTGTAGATAGACCAGTTTCTCCTTCTTGAAGTCTTAATCTGATTCTTTGGATTCTTTTTTTCGCTTTGATGTTTTCACTTTTACTGAGGGAACTTATGGAAGAAAGGTCCTTCAGGAGGTGGTTCCTGGTAAATAGGTGCCTGTCTTGTTAATTTTTTTATCTCACCCATATTCGTGGACTTCTTTGCTTGGGTATTGTTTCCCAACAGTAATTGTCTTGTGGACTGTCACAACCATTAGAAAGAAAACATAATTTATTATTATCTGATATATACATTTCTTTCTTGGTTGTGAGAGTCCACGAACCCACCCATTTTCGCAGTTGGTGGCGGTAGTTTTAGTTTGCCACTCTTTCCCCACTGTCCTTTTTGTTCCTTTTTTTTATCCTATAATCGGCGGAAAGGGAAGTAGGAGGGATACTTAAGCTCTGGTGTGGGATGTATTTGCCTACTGGTAAGGTGATGTAGTTCCCAGCAGTAATTGCCTTGTGGACTCTTACAACCAAGAAAAAAATGTATTTATCAGGTAAGAATAAATTATGTTTCTAAATATCTTTCCCATTTACTTCTGTTTTAAAATTTGCTTCAGTCTCTTGTTATCCTTTGCTGAAGAAACAGCATTGCACTAATGGCAGCTAACTGAACACATCTAGTTACCCAATCACAAGAGACAACTGTATGTGTGCACCAATCACCAGCTAGCTCCCACTAGTGTAGTATATGTGCACATTATTTTTCAACAAGGGATACTAAGAGAACAAAGCATATTTGAAAATAGAAGTGAATTTAATAGTGTCTTAAAATGACATGCTGTATCTGAATCATGCAAGTTTAATTTTGACTTTCCTATACCTTTAAGTTTTTTATACTGAATAACTGAAAGGCCTCTTTATTTTTAGCACTGGTAAGTCGTAGGGTTTCAAAAACGCTAGGATTTACCATCACTTTAAAGGGACAGTAAACACCTTGCAATTTACAAGTCATTCCTGTTGTAAAAATGGCTTTTTATGCACCAATAGGCAAACTTCACACACCTTATTTGGAGGAGCCAATCTGTGCTTGAGTTTGGAAAAAGCAAGGCTAAGCTATGGTTTGTACTACGGTTAGTACAGTGCATTGTTTTGCAGGTGTTAAAGGAAACTAAAGTATGTAGAAGAGTGCATTTCCAGCTCTGAGAATTGGAAAATCTACAGTTTCCAGGGCTAAATTACATGAACATGGGGCAAAATAAGCAATACAATTATATTGTAATATTGTTTAATTACATATAACTAAACATTTTATATTAAACGCTCATAGTGTGTCCTGCCCTTTTAAAGGACATACATTGTTCCACTGGAAAACATATGCATGTAAAATAAATGTCTGAAAAGGATTTAAAGTTGTTGTTAGATAGATTTGTATTGTTTCTTAGGCTTGGGACACACCCATTGAAATGTTCCTTAAATGTTGTTTATGTTTATCTTCTTTTGCTGTGGCCAGTTAGGGACAGTTATAAACAAGTTCCTGCACATGTCAGCCAATCACTATAAAAGTTTTGCACTCCATGGAATGTACTACAGCCTCTCATAGGGGAGTGCAAACAATACAGTTTTCATAGTTAAAGGAACAGTGAACCCCCTTCCCTGTAATTTAGTCTAAAAATTAACAGCTTTTCAATTCTGACAACTGGAAAGGCACAAGATATGTTTTACAGGGATAGGTCTGCCACATATCTGTACCTAAATGACTTCAGTAGTGATCATCAGATAAGGAAATGCAAAACAATGGTTATGTTGCTAACATAAGGACTGTAGCTACCTTTGTCTACTCCAGTAACAAATCAGAATTAGTGCCCAAATAAAGCAAATAGTGGGTGGAGTTTGGCTATTAAACATTTGCAGCAAGCAATTTATTCACGTATTAAAAACATTTTCAAACTTACCCACTATGATGATTTATTGCAAGGCTGCAGAAAAATCTTGTAATTACTAGATAATTAGGGCCATATTACAAGGGGAGCACTAGATATTGCTTTGTCGCTGGTATTACAAGTTAACAGCATTGCGAACATTAGCTTGCATTCGCATTACTGGGAAGCATTGCACTCACGAGAGCGCTCTTCCATAGGCTCCAATGGGAGCCTCGTTCTGATACCGTCAGAGATGGCATCAGAACCTCGGTCAGGGGTAAGTAGCGCAGCGATGGCAGCATATTTGTAAAAATATATGTATATGACTATACATATATATTTATGTGTTAATATGTGTACATAAAGAGTAAGGAAGGTTGTGATATGGGACAGTTCAAAAAATCTTTTTTTTTTTAAATCTTTTTTTTTATTGAGATATTAGATATTCAAAGTACAAGGCATTTGTCCAGTTACAGTAACAGTACATGAATATAATATATTCAGGTTGAAACAATACATTATAAGCCATACCATAAATTTATGAATCCAAAGGTGTGTATGTCAGTGTTGATTCCTTTGCAGGGAATAAATAAAATGTTGGAGGAATACCAGATAAGGTTCCCACTATATATGAGCGTCTACGACAATGTAACATAATATGAAAAAACATTTCCAATTATAGGCATGCAAAATACCGATCTATGAAACAACCAATGAAAAAGTAAGGGGACTGAGCTTAAAGGGATCTCTTTTTTTTCGGCGGTCTACATTTAGTGCATAATAGTAAATAAAGTAGATTAAGGGTTGGGGGGATAACAGCAGGCAAGAGCTGCTCGAAGATAAAAGGAAGGGGGTGAGGGGGGGCGTGGTAAGATATTATTAATGTGATTATGATAATGAGGCTTATGAACAGGTAGGATTCAATTGTGGTTGTTGTATAGTCTATGGAATATATAACTTAGAGCACTATCACCGAGTCAAGTAACACTTCATAAGCAACCATAAATTATAGGGAGCGTACAATATCACAAACTATTGGCTAAAATTTGAGTCACAAATCAATACATTGTCCCAGTAATAATTACCTAGAAGATGTTAATGGTAAGGACATTTATGAAGTGCGGAAGACATATATAGCGGCAAGTCGATTCCTAGTTCTTAATCACCATATCTAAGTATGACAATAGGTCCATGAGCAATTAGAGGTGACCAAACCCTTCATCTTTCTAAGGTACATTCCCCAGGGGCGCAGTGGGCACTCCTAGGATCTAGCTAGCTATGGATATGAACAAGGAGCCCCTATAATAGTAATAACATAGAGTTGTATGTTTAAGGGGTATATGATTCTATTGTTTAGGGGTTTGCTTACTCCAAAGGCGGAGTATGAGATTGAAGGCTACTGAGGGTGAATAAAATTATACGTATGTATCAATAGTGAAGGTTTAATACACCATGTAATGGGCCGGTTACCATCTGCACCTATTCATATAAGGTTTCCGTGATTGCAGATGTGGTATTTAGGTTATAGCTAATATTGACATCTAGGCATGTGGATATGGTAGCCGTATGAAGTATGCAACCTGTTTATGACCTTAGTTGTGCCACATCTGCCAATGAGACAGGTAGCTATGTAACTGTGTGTTTTTCTGGGCTGGGAGGTCACGCTATCTAGCAATCCTAAATTAAACAGACATCTTATGGGACGCTAAGCCCTCATAAGTGGTAATTAGGCATGGTACTCCAAACAGTCACAATTGGAAAATAGACATTGCGTATACTATGCAACAGTGACTCATCCTAAGAGCAGTGTAAATATCTACGTCCCTATCTAATACACAGGTGTCTAGGTGCTTATAATAGATTAGTTGCGTAGACTAATAACTATCCACAAAATTCACTGGTATATATAATGGCACGGTCAGAGGCCTATAAAGGAACATCAAAGGTCCTAGTGGGACGAAAGGTACTCTGAGATCTGTGTTGCCCGTTAATTAGGAACATCTTTGGTTAACCAAATGTAAACACATATATATATATATAAATATATATAAACACAGCAAACATGCATTCTTTGCACAATAAATCAATATATCCTATTATAATAAGTAATGCACGGGGTGCTGGTAGTCTTAACCTTTGTGACTTAAAACTGTTCAACTGTGATAATGTCTCATGGAACAGACCTACTTGTCAGGCAGACAGACAATAGAACTAACCTCCCGGATCAAAAGAGTCAGTCAACTGTCAAATATGAGCTTGTGTGGCAGCTTTTCTGAGGAGCCCACGTTTCTCATAACCCTGCGTATAAGCTACGCCAAAGTTATTGTGGGTTATCATGGGTATGTGACTGGATAATGGAGCTTGGATAGGGATGTTAGTTTGCTGCCCAGCAGATCTCATTATTATGGTGTGAAGATCCTGTAGTCGTCGTAGGGTGGGTGGGTTAGATGGTATCTTCGGCCCCAAACTTGGCTGAGTGGGCTGGCGGACCAAAGTGCCCAGCAAGGGTCTGGGCTCAGATGGGAGTTTAACTACTCCGGGTGAAAAAAGCATTGGAGAGAAGTCCAACTCACGCTCGGTCTGCTCAAAAGAGAAGCTTTCCCCCATGCCCATCGGACTGATCTCTGCTTCGGATGATAAGTAGGTGGGAGGTCTGGATGTATACGGAGGGACGTGCAGTATTGTGGTAGCACATCTCCTCATATATGTTTAAGCGTCTGAGTATTGCTCCTCTCGGCATCACCCCACCGATGTCTCATCTGGTATGATATGAATGTTGAGGCGGTCCGACCTTGCAACTAGTAAGCAAATGTCGAGAACAAGCTGGTTATATTTTAGATTCATCCGTTGTCCTAAGCCTTTGAGGAGAGCCACCACTGTATTTATCTATATCTCCATAGTGTGCTGTAGGCAGTCGGCGATGTAGCGACTGGAGACAAGGGGTATTGAAGAGGTGTCCGATGTTCTCTTCTATTAGCGTCCCGGTAATATGACTAGGTGCCTCCCCCGCTTTAGTTTCATTGATTGGATCTGCGTGAAAATAGCATAAGGATATGTGTGGTAGGCCTCCGTCTCATATCAATCTGCTTACGCTTACAAACTCCATTTGCGGAATGGTGGTAACAGCATGTATTTCAGATGTGGGTAGTTTCAGTGTCAGGGTTTTTTTCCCTGTTTTGTTTGCCATGTGCTGCTGGCAGCCATTTTACTCACCTATCTTGCTGACTCTGGTGCATACTGTGTGATGCTGCTCATTTCCTGCACTACCTTTTATGGCCAGACTGGTGTACATCATCCGTGTGAGACAGGATGCAGTCTCTGAATTGTGATGTCATCACTTATTATTTAAAGGGCCTCTGTTCAGTATGCTTTGACCTTGCGTTGTCTCAGACCTGTTTGTGAGAGCTACTGTGTATTAGTGATGTTGCGAACCTAAAATTTTGCGTTCGCGAACGGCGAACGCGAACTTCCGCAAAAGTTCGCGAACCGGGCGAACCGCCATAGACTTCAATAGGCAGGCGAATTTTAAAACCTACAGGGACTCTTTCTGGCCACAAAAGTGATGGAAAAGTTGTTTCAAGGGGACTAACACCTGGACTGTGGTATGCCGGAGGGGGATCCATGGCAAACTCCCATGGAAAATTACATAGTTGATGCAGAGTCTGGTTTTAATCCATAAAGGGCATAAATCACCTAACATTCCTAAATTGTTTGGAATAACGTGCTTTAAAACATCAGGTATGATGTTGTATCGTTCAGGTAGTGTAAGGGTTTTTTTTTTTAAATGTACACTACTGTTTTAGCAGATATGACTTGCACTGGTGTAACACTGTGCCCTGGCAGGACCTGGAACGCACACGTGTGAGGGAAACTGACTGCTATTATTTCACAGTAAAAAAAGGTTTGTTTTTTTTTAAAATGTATGTACACTACTGTTTTAGTAGATATGACTTGCACTGGTGTGACACTGTGCCCTGGCAGGACCTGGAGCGCACACGTGTGAGGGAAACTGACTGCTATTATTTAACAATAAAAAAGGTTTTTTTTTTAAATGTATGTACACTACTGTTTTAGCAGATATGACTTGCACTGGTGTGACACTGTGCCCTGGCAGGACCTGGAACGCACACGTGTGAGGGAAACTGACTGCTATTATTTCACAGTAAAAAAAGGTTTTTTTTTTTTTAAATGTATGTACACTACTGTTTTAGTAGATATGACTTGCACTGGTGTCACACTGTGCCCTGGCAGGACCTGAAACGCACACGTGTGAAGGAAACTGACTGCTATTATTTCAAATTAAAAAAAGGTGTTTTTTTTTTTTTTTAAATGTACACTACTGTTTTAGCAGATATGACTTGCACTGGTGTCACACTGTGCCCTGGCAGGACCTCAAACGCACACGTGTGAAGGAAAATGACTGCTATTATTTCAAATTAAAAAAAGTTTTTTGTTTTTTTTTAAATGTACACTACTGTTACACCAGATATGAGTGGTGGCACTGGGCAAGTGGGCACAGTATACGCTGTGAGCCTGAGCTGGCAGCAGGCTGCAATTAGATTACACAGGGAAAAAAAAAAAAGCAGACTGATGTTCTAGCCCTAAAAAGGGCTTTTTGGGGTGCTGTCCTTACAGCAGAGATCAGATGAGTCCTTCAGGACTGTAGTGGACACTGAATACACTAGCTTAGCTATCGATTTCCCTATTAAATCAGCAGCAGCTACACTGTCCCTCCTCTCACTAAGAATGCAGGCTCCGAATTAATCTAAAATGGATGCTGTCCAGGAGGTGGGAGGGTCTGGGAGGGAGTGTCTGCTGCTGATTGGCTGGAATGTGTCTTGTGACTGTGAGCTACAGGGTCAAAGTTTACTCAATGATGACGAATAGGGGGCGGATCGAACATCCCATATGTTCACCGTCCGCTGCGAACGCGAACATGCTATGTTCGCTGCGAACTATTCGCGGCAGAACTGTTCACGACATCACTACTGTGTATTACCTGGCTGTCTGACGTCCCTCCTTGTTCCTGATCCCTGGCTTGTTCCTGACTCTGTTGTTCTCCTTGTTCCTGATTCTGGCTCGTCTGACTACTCGCTTTGGCTCCTGATTTTGGCTCGTCTGACTATTTGCTTTGGCTCCTGCCTCGCCTCGTCTGACTACCAGCTCTGATTTTGATTCCTGGCTTGTTATTTGACTTGTGGACTTTTTATTATTTTTTGTTATTAATAAATGTGTAATTATTTTTGCACTTCTCGTCTCAGTCTGATTCCTGGCATCCTGAAATTC
Source organism: Bombina bombina (assembly GCF_027579735.1). NCBI lineage: Eukaryota > Metazoa > Chordata > Amphibia > Anura > Bombinatoridae > Bombina > Bombina bombina. The sequence continues at coordinate 1,180,685,792 of NC_069501.1, read as the reverse complement.
AGCAAGCCAAATGTATAATTGATCTGGTCAGGCTGCAGAAGGCTCCATAGAAAATCATTAGTTTAGATTGTCAAGCTTCGGAGCTGTGAAATTTTCTGTCCGCCATGACTGCCTCTTGGCCACGCCCCCAAAATATCTTTAATAGGTAAAGTACATAAAAGCTAAGCAGATATAGTAAAGCAAATGTGATTGGTACTATGTATGTTTTTTCTCACTGTATCACTCACCCAAGAAAGTCCTGCAGCACGTTTTTTGATATATGAATACGTGAGCAAAAAGCAGTAGCGGGGCTCACCAGTGTGTAGATATGAAGTTCTGTGGAGGTAACCAGCTTTTCCGGTTTTGCAGTGCTCAAGGCCACCATAATCTTCCACTGATTCGTGCCTCCACTGACCTGAACCCTTGGTGTGCGCTGACCTTCCTTTTGGACCTCCAGTTTCAATCTCACTTAAAGAGCCCTCTCAAAAGCCATACGGTTGCGTTCTTCAACCACTGCTGTCTTCCAAGGTACACTCCCTCTGCAGTCTCGGCAGCTCTCCTCGATATCCGAACCGACCTGTTAGGCTTCTGCTCAGAGACACAGGTGTTTCTAGGATTCTGCTGTCACCAGAAAATGCTGTGCTCCGTCAGAACAGTTAGTCAGCTCCCAGGGTGGTGATGCTTAGTTGGCAAGGTGATTATTCGCTAAAGACTGGCAAAAGTAATTAGCAAAAAAGAAAAAGTAGAGCAATACTCAGTAGATTTATTGCATGTTAGTTTAAAACAAAGACAGTCCACAGGCCTTTCATCCTTCCGAGGTCGATAAAATGAGCAGCGCCTTGAGACCCTTGCGGGTGATTAGCCGCGCTTTACAAGTACCCAATACATACATACATGCTACCTTGGTAGCTCCTTAACATGAACAGTAGGTACATCAGCTGTTTAAATCTACGGAGTATCGCTCTACTTTTTCTTTTTTTGCTAATATGTGTATATACACATATTAACACATAAATATATATGTAAAGTCATATACATATAAATTTACTGGAAACACAGTTTTCCATAGATCGCAATGTAATGGCACTTTTCAGCCAATCCGCCAATTTTAGACCCCTACAGTTGATTTTTATTTTAAAAAACATATATATATTTTTAAATAAAAAACTATAATGCCCTCTATTTTGAGGGCATTTGGGACACTTGTAGAAAATTAACCTGAGATCAGAGAGAACCATAGCTCGTATCTCTTAATAACCAGCCACTTGTAATGGCTGGTTAATTATTGCGCACCCACAAAGGGGCAAATTTGCCCGTTTGCGGGCCCGCAATAATTTAGCGCTCCACTTGTGTTACTTCAAATTAGAGGAAAGTTTTTTCTTTTCTTCGTTAACCATAATTGAACAATGTATTGGAATTAAATGTCAAGTTTAAAGTTCCTTTAATCTGACAACCATAAAATAAATTGATCGTTTGCTTTATTTTCCAAGGTCCTGTTCTGTCCTAAAGGAACACAAACAATAAAAAGTGTATTTTAAGGATACAGGAGCAATAAAACGAATTAATCTAAAGCAAACATATATTTGGATTGAAACCATTAACTTTGAAACTACTATATAAAAACAATAATAAAATTAACCCTTAACTGAAATTTACTGGCAGAAAATTATATTATTTCTTCAAAAGGTGAGTTGGAATAATTTGGGGCAAAACCGAAACTCCTTCGGAAAATAGAGCTGCATTGTCCCAGCACCACTAGATATGACACATAAATAAAACTTATTACATACAGCAACTGACAAAAGCTGGAACCTGTTAGCACAATGAATGCATTTAAAAAAAAAAATTTTTGCATCCCTTATAGATATTTCCTAAATTATTGCCAGGATTTGTGTTTTTTCTCTTGTAGAACACTTTAGTTTCTTCATTAATGGCTGCATGAAGTCTATCCTGGTGAATTAACCCATGTAATAAATACAATATACATTAAAGGGATGTGAATCCCAAAAGTTTTTTTTATGATTCAGACAGAGCATACACTTTAAAAAAAATCCTATTTACTTTTATTATCAAATTGAAATCATATTCATAAATTACAGAGACTCACTTTACCTATATTTTGCAGCAATTCACTAGTGGGTGTTTCTGCAATTAACATTTATAATGTATTATGTGCTCCAATATCTCAACCAGCAAACAAGAATCACTAGCAATGTAGAATAAACAATCACTATAACCTCAACACTTTTTTCCAAAAAACATGCGGCTAGATTACGAGTTTTGCGGTAAGGTAAATTAGCAGCCTTAACAGGTGCTAACGCTGCTTTCTTACTACCACTGGTATTACGAGTCTTGCAGGTATAGGGGCACCGCACACTTTTTTTGGCCTTACCGCAAAACGACTTACGTAAAGTCCGTAAACCCTTTTTTCTATGGGACTTCCATAGTGCTGGTATTACGAGTCTGTCCTGGGAGGCCAAAAAGTGAGCGATACACCCTATACCTTCAAGAATTGAAAGTACGCATTTGAAAGTCAGTAGTTATGAGTTTTACACTACAATGCGGTAGCATAAAACTCATAACTAAAGTACTAAAAAGTACACTAAACACCCATAAACTACCTATTAACCCCTAAACCGAGGCCCTCCCGCATCGCAAACACTATAATAAAAATTTTAACCCCTGATCTGCCCCTCCGGACATCGCTGCCACTATAATAAACATATTAACCCCTAAACCGCCGCACTCCCGCCTTGCAAACACTAGTTAAACAATATTAACCCCTAATCTGCTGCCCCTAACATCGCCGCCACCTACATTATACTTATTAACCCCTAATCTTACGCTCCGGACATTGCCGCCACCTACATTATACTTATTAACCCATAATCTGCCCCCCCCTAACATCGCCGCCACCTACATTATATTTATTAACCCCTAATCTGCTGCCCCAAATCGTCGCCACCTACCTACATTTATTAACCCCTAATCTGCCGTCCCCAATGTCGCCGCCACTATTCTAAATGTATTAACCCCTAAACCTAAGTCTAACCCTAACCCCCCCTAACTAAAATATAATTGAAATAAATCTAAATAAAATTCCTATCATTAACTAAATAATTCCTATTTAAAAATAAATACTTACCTATAAAATAAGCCCTAAGATAGCTACAATATAACTAATAGTTACATTGTAGCTAGCTTAGAGTTTATTTTTATTTTACAGGCAAGTTTGTATTTATTTTAACTAGGTAGAATAGTTATTAAATAGTTATTAACTATTTAATAACTACCTAGCTAAAATAAACACAAAGTTACCAGTACAAATAAAACCTAACCTAAGTTACACTAACACCTAACACTACACTACAAGTAAATAAATTACCTACATTAAATACAATTAAATAAATTAAATTAAATTAGCTAAATTACGCAAAAAAACAAACACTAAATTACAGAAAATAAAAAACAAATTACAAGATATTAAACTAATTACACCAAATCTAAGAGCCCTATCAAAAAAAAAAAAGCCCCCCCAAAATAAAAAAACATAATTTATGTAAGAACTTACCTGATAAATTCATTTCTTTCATATTAGCAAGAGTCCATGAGCTAGTGACGTATGGGATATACATTCCTACCAGGAGGGGCAAAGTTTCCCAAACCTCAAAATGCCTATAAATACACCCCTCACCTCACCCACAATTCAGTTTAATGAATAGCCAAGAAGTGGGGTGATAAGAAAGGAGCGAAAGCATCAAAAATAAGGAATTGGAATAATTGTGCTTTATACAAAAAAATCATAACCACCACAAAAAAGGGTGGGCCTCATGGACTCTTGCTAATATGAAAAAAATGAATTTATCAGGTAAGTTCTTACATAAATTATGTTTTCTTTAATGTAATTAGCAAGAGTCCATGAGCTAGTGACGTATGGGATAGCAAATACCCAAGATGTGGAACTTCCACGCAAGAGTCACTAGAGCGGGAGGGATAAAATAAAGACAGCCAATTCCGCTGAAAAAATTATCCACAACCCAAATCAAAAAGTTTTAATCTTATAATGAAAAAAACTAAAATTATAAGCAGAAGAATCAAACTGAAACAGCTGCCTGAAGTACTTTTCTACCAAAAACTGCTTCAGAAGAAGAAAAAAACATCAAAATGGTAGAATTTAGTAAAAGTATGCAAAGAAGACCAAGTTGCTGCTTTGCAAATCTGATCAACAGAAGCTTCATTCCTAAAAGCCCAGGAAGTAGAAACTGACCTAGTAGAATGAGCCGTTATCCTTTGAGGCGGGGACTTACCCGACTCTACATAAGCATGATGAATCAAAGACTTTAACCAAGATGCCAAGGAAATGGCAGAAGCCTTCTGACCTTTCCTGGAACCAGAAAAGATAACAAATAGACTAGAAGTCTATCTAAAACCTTTAGTAGCTTCAATATAATATTTCAAAGCTCTTACTACATCCAAAGAATGTAAAGATCTCTCCATAGAATTCTTAGGATTAGGACACAATGAAGGGACAACAATGTCTCTACTAATGTTGTTAGAATTCACAACTAGTGATGTTGCGAGCCAAAAATTTTGCGTTCGCGAATGGCGAATGCGAACTTCCGCAAAAGTTCGCGAACCAGGCGAACCGCCATAGACTTCAATAGGCAGGCGAATTTTAAAACCCACAGGGACTCTTTCTGGCCACAAAAGTGATGGAAAAGTTGTTTCAAGGGGACTAACACCTGGACTGTGGTATGCCGGAGGGGGATCCATGGCAAACTCCCATGGAAAATTACATAGTTGATGCAGAGTCTGATTTTAATCCATAAAGGGCATAAATCACCTAACATTCCTAAATTGTTTGGAATAACGTGCTTTAAAACATCAGGTATGATGTTTTATCGTTCAGGTAGTGTAAGGGTTTTTTTTTTTTAAATGTACACTACTGTTTTAGCAGATATGACTTGCACTGGTGTGACACTGTGCCCTTACAGGACCTGGAGCGCACACGTGTGAGGGAAACTGACTGCTATTATTTCACAATAAAAAAGGTTTGTTTTTTTTAAAATGTATGTACACTACTGTTTTAGCAGATATGACTTGCACTGGTGTGACACTGTGCCCTGGCAGGACCTGGAACACACACGTGTGAGGGAAACTGCTATTATTTCACAATAAAAAAGGTGTTTTGTTTTTTTTAAATGTTTGTACACTACTGTTTTAGCAGATATGACTTGCACTGGTGTGACACTGTGCCCTGGCAGGACCTGGAGCGCACACGTGTGAGGGAAACTGACTGCTATTATTTCACAATAAAAAAGGTTGTTTTTTTTAAATGTATGTACACTACTGTTTTAGCAGATATGACTTGCACTGGTGTGACACTGTGCCCTGGCAGGACCTCAAACGCACACGTGTGAAGGAAAATGACTGCTGTTATTTCAAATTAAAAAAAGTTTTTATTTTATTTTAAATGTATACTACTTTTTTTTAGCAGATATGACTTGCACTGGTGTCACACTGTGCCCTGGCAGGACCTCAAACGCACACGTGTGAAGGAAAATGACTGCTATTATTTCAAATTAAAAAAAGGTTTTTTTTTTTTTTTAAATGTACACTACTGTTACACCAGATATGAGTGGTGGCACTGGGCAAGTGGGCACAGTATACACTGTGAGCCTGAGCTGGCAGGCAGGCTGCAATTAGATTACACAGGGGAAAAAAAAAAAAAAAAAAAAGCAGACTGATGTTCTAGCCCTAAAAAGGGCTTTTTGGGGTGCTGTCCTTACAGCAGAGATCAGATGAGTCCTTCAGGACTGTAGTGGACACTGAATACACTAGCCTAGCTATCGATTTCCCTATTAAATCAGCAGCAGCTACACTGTCCCTCTTCTCACTAAGAATGCTTCCTAATGAATCTAAAATGGATGCTGTCCAGGAGGTGGGAGGATCTTGGAGGGAGTGTCTGCTGCTGATTGGCTGGAATGTGTCTTGTGACCGTGAGCTACAGGGTCAAAGTTTACTCAATGATGACGAATAGGGGGCGGGTCGAACATCGCATATGTTCGCCGTCCGCTGCGAACGCGAACATGCTATGTTCGCTGCGAACTATTCGCGGCAGAACTGTTCGCGACATCACTATTCACAACCTTAGGTAAAAATTTAAATGAAGTCTGCAACACCGCCTTATCCTGATGAAAAATCAGAAAAGGAGATTCACAAGAAAGAGCAGATAACTCAGAAACTCTTCTAGCAGAAGAGATGGCTAAAAGGAACAACACTTTCCAAGAAAGTAATTTAATATCCAGAGAATGCATAGGTTCAAACGGAGGAGCCTGTAAAGCCCTCAGAACCAAATTAAGACTCCAAGGAGGAGAGATTGACTTAATGACAGGCTTGATACGAACCAAAGCCTGTACAAAACAATGAATATCAGGATGATTAGCAATCTTTCTGTGAAAAAGAACAGAAAGAGCAGAGATTTGACCTTTCAAAGAGCTTGCAGACAAACCCTTATCCAAACCATCCTGAAGAAACTGTAAAATCCTAGGAATTCTAAAAGAATGCCAAGAGAATTTATGAGAAGAACACCAAGAAATGTAAGTCTTCCAGACTCTGTAATAAATCTTTCTAGACACAGACTTACGAGCCTGTATCATAGTATTAATCACTGAGTCAGAGAAACCTCTATGACTAAGAATCAAGCGTTCAATCTCCATACCTTCAAATTTAATGAATCTATTTGAAAACCCAAAAAGGTTACCTTTGTCTGAGGAATCAAGGAACTCTTTGGTAAATTGATCCTCCAACCATGTCTTTGAAGAAACAACACAAGTTGATTCGTATGAGATTCTGCAGAATGTAAAGACTGAGCAAGTACCAAGATATCGTCCAAATAAGGAAATACCGCAATACCCTGTTCTCTGATTACAGAGAGAAGGGCACCGAGAACCTTTGAAAAGATCCTTGGAGCTGTTGCTAGGCCAAACGGAAGGGCAACAAACTGGTAATGCTTGTCTAGAAAAGAGAATCTCAGGAACTGATAGTGATCTGGATGAATTGGAATATGAAGATATGCATCCTGTAAGTCTATTGTAGACCTATAATGCCCTTGCTAAACAAAAGGCAGAATAGTCCTTATAGTCACCATTTTGAATGTTGGTATCCTTACATAACGATTCAATATTTTTAGATCCAGAACTGGTCTGAAGGAATTCTCCTTCTTTGGTACAATGAATAGATTTGAGTAAAACCCCAGACCCCGTTCCAGAACTGGAACTGGCACAATTACCCCAACCAACTCTAGGTCTGAAACACATTTCAGAAATGCCTGAGCCTTCATTGGGTTTACTGGAATGCGTGAGAGAAAAAATCTTCTCACAGGCGGCCTTACCTTGAAACCTATTCTGTACCCTTGTGAAACAATGTTCTGAATCCAAAGACTGTGAATCGAATTGATCCAAATATCTTTGAAAAATCGTAACCTGCCCCCTACCAGATGTGCTGGAATGAGGGCCGCACCTTCATGCGGATTTGGGAGCTGGTTTTGACTTTCTAAAAGGCTTGGATTTATTCCAGACTGGAGAAGGTTTCCAAACGGAAACCGTTCCTTTAGGGGAAGGGTCAGGCTTCTGTTCCTTATTCTGACTACAGGAACGAAAACTATTAGCAGCCCTATATTTACCTTTAGATTTTTTGTCCTGAGGCAAAAAGGTTCCTTTCCCCCCAGTAACAGTTGAAATTATAGAATCCAACTGTGAACCAAATAATTTATTACCTTGGAAAGAAAGAGAAAGCAAAGTTGACTTAGAAGTCATATCTGCATTCCAAGATTTAAGCCATAAAGCTCTTGTAGCTAAAATAGCTAAAGACATATACCTGACATCAATTCTAATGATATCAAAAATGGCATCACAAATAAAGTTATTAGCATGTTAAAGAAGTTTAACAATGCTATAAGCATTATGGTCTGACACTTGTTGCGCTAAAGCCTCCAACCAGAAAGTGGAAGCTGCAGCAACATCAGCCAAAGAAATAGCAGGTCTAAGAAGATTACCTGAACATAAATAAGCTCTCCTTAGAAAGGATTCAAGCTTCCTATCTAAAGGATCCTTAAAGGAAGTACTATCCGCCGTAGGAATAGTAGTACGTTTAGCAAGAGTAGAGATAGCCCCATCAACTTTAGGGATTTTGTAAAAAGAAAAACTAAGATATCAGCGCTACTAAGGTTGTGAGTGATTATATAATAGAATTATAATATAATGAAGAAATATATAAAAAATATAAATCTAATATACTCCTGGATAAGGAAAAGAAGTACAAATGTTTAACTGTATTGATCAACAGTAGAAAAGGTTAAAACATGCCACAACACTGCTGACAATGAAATACAGGATAAGTCCCATTAAAAGTCTCAAAGAATAGAGATGCCTTACAAATTGCAGCTGTAGTGGTATTGTAAGTCCTAACCATACAAATAGGTGTGTGCTGCTCTTCAAAAAGGGGTGTATCATAAGGCAAAGCTGAAAAATAAAGCAGAGAAGAGCGCAGTCGGACTCAAGTGAAGAAAGTTTTATTCAATTATACAATAAAAAGCACAAAAAATATCCTGCGTACCAGATTAAAATAAAATAGAAGCGTTAAAAACAAGAACTGTTGGTAAATCAAATTACCACTCCACAGATCGCTCATTCAGGAAAGCCAAATCCTTATTGAACCTCCTTAGCTGTTCCTTCCGTGTAGCGGTGTGAACAAGGAATCAGCTGTGAACTGCTGCAGAAAGCCGGTTCCGGTTGCTACCGGAAGTCTGTAATCGTCACTGTCAGTGCAGTGTAACATCAATAGGAATCCTCGACGGCCGTTTCGTTCCCTAGCGTGGGAACTTTCTCAAGAGGTTGCTGTAGTATACAGACAAGCTCCACCATAAATACATGTTACTCATATTTCATTGGTTAACTGGAATTGAAATACATGATGACTTTTCACATTATACATAAATATATTACACAGAATATTCATTAGTAATTTGTTAAAACATAATTTCATGATATAACACACTGCTAATTACATGAAAGAAACCCCTAGCCTAAACTAAACTATCAATATCCCTTAAAAGGGCCTTTTGCGGGGCTTTGCCCCAAATTTGTTTTTTATTTTCTGTAATTTAGTGTTTGTTTTTTGTGATTTAGCTAATTTAATTTAATGTATTTAATTGTATTTAATTAATTTAGTTAATTTATTTAATTCTAGTGTAGTGTTAGGTGTTAGTGTAACTTAGGTTAGGTTTTATTTTACAGATAAATTTGTATTTATTTTAGCTAGGTAGCTGTTAAATAGTTAATAACTATTTAGTAACTATTCTACCTAGTTAAAATAAATACAAACTTGCCTGTAAAATAAAAATAAACCCTAAGCTAGATACAATGTCACTATTAGTTATATTGCAGATAGTTTAGGGTTTATTTTATAGGTAAGTATTTAGTTTTAAATAGGAATAATTTAGTTATTAATAGTAATTTTTATTTAAATTATATTTAAGTTAGGGGGTTTTAGGGTTAGGGTTATACTTAGATTTAGTAGTTAATACATTTAATATAGTGGCGGCAACGTTGGGGGTGGCAGATTAGGGGTTAATAAGTGTAGGTAGGTTGCGACGACATTGGGGGCGGGAGATTAAGGTTTACAAAATATAATGTAGGTGTCTGCGATGTTGGGGGCAGCAGATTAGGGGTTACTATGTATAATGTAGGTGGCGGTGATGTCCGGAGCGGCAGATTAGGGGTTAAAAAATATGCTGGTGTCGGTGATGTCGGGGGTGGCAGATTAGGGGTTAATAAGTGTAAGATTAGGGGTGTTTAGACTCTGGGTTCATGTTAAGGTGTTAGGTGTAAACATAAATTTTGTTTCTTTCATGTAATTAGCAAGAGTCCATGAGCTAGTGACGTATGAGATATACATTCCTACCAGGAGGGGCAAAGTTTCCCAAACCTCAAAATGCCTATAAATACACCCCTCACCACACCCACAAATCAGTTTTACAAACTTTGTCTCCCATGGAGGTGGTGAAGTAAGTTTGTGCTAGATTCTACGTTGATATGCGCTTCGCAGCAGGCTGGAGCCCGGTTTTCCTCTCAGTGTTGCAGTGAATGTCACAGGGATGTGAAGAGAGTATTGCCTATTTGAATTCAATGGTCTCCTTCTGCGGGATCTATTTCATAGGTTCTCTGTTATCGGTCGTAGAGATTCATCTCTTACCTCCCTTTTCAGATCGACGATATACTCTCATATACCATTACCTCTACTGATTCTCGTTTCAGTACTGATTTGGCTTTCTACTACATGTAGATGAGTGTCCTGGGGTAAGTAAGCTTTATTTTTTGTGACACTCTAAGCTATGGTTGGGCACTTTTATATAAAGTTCTAAATATATGTGTTTAAACATTTATTTGCCTTGATTCAGGATGTTCAATATTCCTTATTTCAGACAGTCAGTTTCATTATTGGGATAATGCATATGAATTAAAACATTTTTTCTTACCTTAAAAATTGACTGGGCTGTTAGGCTCGCGGGGGCTGAAAATGCTTCATTTTATTGCGTCATTCTTGGCGCGGACTTTTTTGGGGCAAAAAATTCTCTTTGTCATTTCCGGCGTCATACTTGTCGCCGGAAGTTGTTCGTGTTTGCGTCATTTTTTTGACGTTTTGCGCCAAAAATGTCGGCGTTACCGGATGTGGCGTCATTCTTGGCGCCGAAAGCATTTGGGCGCCAATAATGTGGGCGGCTTTTTTGGCGCCAAAAAATGTGGGCGTCATTTATGTCTCCACCTTTTTTCTCACATTATTTAAGTCATTTTTCATTTGCTTCTGGTTGCTAGAGGCTTGTTCATTGGCATTTTTTCCCATTCCTGAAACTGCCTTTTAAGGAATTTGATAGATTTTGCTTTATATGTTGTTTTTTCTCTTACATATTGCAAGATGTCTCAGATTGACCCTGGATCAGAAGCTACTTCTGGAAAAATGCTGCCTGATGCTGGTTCCACCAAAGTTAAGTGTATCTGCTGTAAACTTGTGGTATCTGTTCCTCCGGCTGTAGTTTGTGATGAATGTCATGATAAGCTTGCTAATGCAGATAGTATTTCCATTAGTAATATACCATTACCTGTTGCTGTTCCATCAACATCTAATACTCAGGATGTTCCTGTTAATATAAGAGATGTTGTTTCTAAATCTATTAGGAAGGCTATGTCTGTTATTCCTCCTTCCAGTAAACGTAAAAGGTCTTTTAAAACTTCTCATTTTTCAGATGAATTTTTAAATGAACATCATCATTCTGATTTGTCTGTTTCTGATGATGATTTTTCTGGTTCAGAGGATTCTGTCTCAGATATTGACACTGATAAATCTTCATATTTATTTAAAATGGAATTTATTCGTTCTTTACTTAAAGAAGTTTTAATCGCATTAGAGATGGAGGAATCTAGTCCTCTTGATACTAAATCTACTAAGCGTTTAAATTCGGTTTTTAAACCTCCTACAGTTATTCCGGAAGTTTTTCCTGTCCCTGATGCTATTTCTGAAGTAATTTCTAGGGAATGGAATAATCTGGGTAATTCATTTTCTCCTTCTAAAAGGTTTAAAAAATTATATCCTGTGCCATCTGACAGATTTTTTTTTTTAGAGTTTTAGGACAAAATCCCTAAAGTTGATGGGGCTATCTCTACTCTCGCTAAACTTACTACTATTCCTACGGCAGATAGTACTTCCTTTAAGGATCCTTTAGATAGGAAAATTGATTCCTTTCTAAGGAAAGCTTATTTATGTTCAGGTAATCTTTTTAGGCCTGCTATTTCTTTGGCTGATGTTGCGGCAGCTTCCAATTTTGGTTGGAGGCTTTGTCACAACAAGTGTCAGATCATAATACTCATAGCATTGTTAAACTTCTTCAACATGCTAATAACTTTATTTGTGATGCCATCTTTGATATCATTAGAGTTGATGTCAGGTATATGTCTTTAGCTATTTTAGCTAGAAGAGCTTTATGGCTTAAAACTTGGAATGCAGATATGTCTTCTAAGTCAACTTTGCTTTCCCTTTCTTTTCAGGGTAATAAATTGTTTGGTTCCCAGTTGGATTCTATTATTTCAACTGTTACTGGGGGGAAAGGAACTTTTTTACCTCAGGATAAAAAATCTAAAGGTAAATATAGGGCTGCTAATCGTTTTCGTTCCTTTCGTCAGAATAAGGAACAGAAGCCTGATCCTTCCCCTAAAGGAACAGTTTCTGTTTGGAAACCTTCTCCAGTCTGGAATAAATCCAAGCCTTTTAGAAAGCAAAAGCCAGCTCCCAAGTCCACATGAAGGTGCGGCCCTCATTCCAGCACAGCTGGTAGGGGGCAGATTACGATTTTTCAGAGAAATTTGGATCAATTCGATTCACAGTCTTTGGATTCAGAACATTGTTTCACAAGGGTACAGAATAGGTTTCAAGGTAAGGCCTCCTGCAAGAAGATTTTTTCTTTCTCACATTCCAATAAATCCAGTGAAGGCTCAAGCATTTCTGAAATGTGTTTCAGATCTAGAGTTGGCTGGAGTAATTGTGCCAGTTCCAGTTCTGGAACAGGGTCTGGGGTTTTACTCCAATCTATTCATTGTACCAAAGAAGGAGAATTCCTTCAGACCAGTTCTGGATTTAAAAATATTGAATATTTATGTAAGGATACCAACATTCAAAATGGTAACTATAAGGACTATTCTGCCTTTTGTTCAGCAAGGGCATTATATGTCCACAATAGATTTACAGGATGCATATCTGCATATTCCAATTCATCCAGATCATTATCAGTTTCTGAGATTCTCTTTTCTAGACAAGCATTACCAATTTGTGGCTCTGCCGTTCGGCCTAGCAACAGCTCCAAGGATTTTTTCAAAGGTTCTCGGTGCCCTGCTATCTGTAATCAGAGAACAGGGTATTGTGGTATTTCCTTATTTGGACGATATCTTGGTACTTGCTCAGTCTTCACATTTAGCAGAATTTCATACGAATCGACTTGTGTCATTTCTTCAAGAACATGGTTGGAGGATCAATTTACCAAAGAGTTCATTGATTCCTCAGACAAGGGTAACCTTTTTAGGTTTCCAAATAGATTCAGTGTCCATGACTTTGTCTCTGACGGACAAGAGACATCTGAAATTGGTTTCAGCTTGTTGAAACCTTCAGTCTCAATCATTCCCTTCGGTAGCCTTATGCATGGAAATTCTTTTGTTCTTCCAACCTGGACTGTGATCTCAACAGATGCGAGTCTGACAGGTTGGGGAGCTGTATGGGGGTCTCTGACAGCGCAGGGGGTTTGGGAATCTCGGGAGGCGAGATTACCCATCAACATTTTGGAACTCTGCGCGATTTTCAGAGCTCTTCAGTCGTGGCCTCTTCTGAAGAGAGAATCGTTCATTTGTTTTCAGACGGACAATGTCACAACCGTGGCATATGTCAATCATCAAGGGGGGACTCACAGTCCTCTGGCTATGAAAGAAGTATCTTGGATACTTGCTTGGGCGGAATCCAGCTCCTGTCTAATTTCTGCGGTTCACATCCCAAGTGTAGACAATTGGGAAGCGGATTATCTCAGTCACCAGACGTTACATCCGGGCGAATGGTCTCTTCACCCAGAGGTATTTCTTCAGATTGTTCAATTCTGGGGTCTTCCAGAAATAGATCTGATGGCTTCTCATCTAAACAAGAAACTTCCCAGGTATCTGTCCAGATCCAGGGATCCTCAGGCGGAGGCAGTGGATGCGTTGTCACTTCCTTGGAAGTATCGTCTTGCTTATATCTTTCCGCCTCTGGTTCTTCTTCCAAGAGTGATCTCCAAGATTTTAAAAGAGCGTTCGTTTGTTCTGCTGGTGGCTCCAGCATGGCCTCACAGGTTTTGGTATGCGGATCTTGTTCGGATGGCTACTTGCCAACCTTGGACTCTTCCGTTAAGACCAGAACTTCTATCTCAAGGCCCTTTTTTCCATCAGGATCTCAAATCATTAAATTTGAAGGTATGGAGATTGAACGCTTGATTCTCAGTCATAGAGGTTTCTCTGACTCTGTAATTAATACTATGTTACAGGCTCGTAAATCTGTGTCTAGGAAGATATATTATCGAGTCTGGAAGACTTACATTTCTTGGTGCTCTTCTCATCATTTTTCCTGGCATTCTTTTAGAATTCCTAGAATTTTACAATTTCTTCAGGATGGTCTGGATAAAGGTTTGTCTGCAAGTTCTTTGAAAGGACACATTTCTGCTCTTTCTGTGTTGTTTCACAGAAAGATTGCTAACCTTCCTGATATTCATTGTTTTGTACAGGCTTTGGTTCGTATAAAACCTGTCATTAAGTCAATCTCTCCTCCTTGGAGTTTGAATTTGGTCCTGGGGGCTTTACAAGCTCCTCCGTTTGAACCTATGCATTCTCTGGACATTAAATTACTTTCTTGGAAAGTTCTGTTCCTTTTGGCCATCTCTTCTTCTAGAAGAGTTTCAGAGTTATCTGCTCTTTCTTGTGAATCTCCTTTTCTGATTTTTCATCAGGATAAGGCGGTGTTGCGAACTTCATTTAAATTTTTACCTAAAGTTGTGAACTCTAACAACATTAGTAGAGAAATTGTGGTTCCTTCATTGTGTCCTAATCCTAAGAATTCTAGGGAAACATTGTTGCATTCTTTGGATGTAGATAAGGTTAGTTAAAATTTAACACTTTATTTAACATATATTCAAAGACAGACAATTTACTTAAATTGGATCACTCCGTAGAAACAAACAATCATAAATTGTTTCTATATCTTATCATTCCAAGTGACCCAACTGTAACATCATAAAACCAAACCTAAACCGAAAGGTAAAGGTAAAATATAAGGGCTACGTGCTCTATAGAGTACTATAGTGGTGAATTTGGTATTGAATAGGTTTCGAGTTTGAATCGTACAGTGCTCACACAGGCTATGCGCTCAAAGGCGTCCTCCTACCTGCGTACTGCTGAGATTTAACTCAGTCAGCCGATTTCTAGCTGATCCCTATCAATCAATATCTCAACATTCGTACAGTCTCAGTGTATCTGTCAGGATTTGTGTAATGCTAAAGTTGCTAGGATTTCAAAGGTATATATATATGTGTATTAGCGATTTCCGTTCAAAGTGCTTATCATCACTACTTGAACTAGTTCTGAAAAGTATATAGGCACCATCAGCCCTTTTATCAAATCAGATTATTACCCTTAGATCGCTATATCTATATATTGGTAAAAATAAACACTTTTGAAGCGGCAACAATAGTAGCCAAACAGATTATTCGTAACTAAGTTTCTAACACCACGCTAGAGTTCCAGAGCACGCCCACCGACGCGTTTCGTCACTTGTACGTGACTTCGTCAGGGCATAGGGCCCGCCCAGCCTCAAATGCCGTCTTTTATCCTCCATAGTTGCCATGGTAACGGCTTTTGTATTGCGGAAGTGTCCACCGCAATATCTACGGCTAGTAAGTGTAATTCGCCGATATTACTGTTAGGTAATGTGTGATATGTCCGATGTAGGCAGAATACATGTCATTTATCTCAGATTGTTATAAGGAGCATTTATGCAGTAATGGAGAGATATCCTCCAACTGACTGAATGATTTTTACAGACACATCAGCAATTACATATGTATTGTTTGTTTTTCACAATAGTGAGTGCGTTCTATTTCTGAAAATCTTTTTATGAAAATGTCACAGCAGATTATGTTAAACAATGTATTATTTTACATTAGGACGAAGGGTTAGATGTTTATTGAACATAAGTCTATAGGTATACGTATACTCGTTCAAAAGGTTTTTATTCTCTAGTGTCAAACTGACAATTCAGTATGCATCTATTGAGTATACAAGAATGTAAAGGAATGTATGTCTATGTGACTTAGTAAGCTTTATAGATGATTTTATCATAGCACATTTTTATGAAGTTTACACATCCGTTCTATGCTTATATAAATAAAGGAGCCAAATCCTAATTCTGTTGCTCCCTAAGCGGATATGCATGTAATTTCCAACTATATATATAGTCATCTTTAGTAGCTACATCTCTTACTTCTTGCTTTATTACCGATATATAGACTTAGGTATAGATCTTTGATTCGATCTTCAAATTAGAGAGTGATCTCTAGAGAAAGCTCTTATAAGAGATTGCCTCATTTAAACCCTTTGGTGATGCAGATTTTAGTTCATGTATCCATCTGCATTCTTTTTGAAGTAAGAGTTTATTAATATCACCCCTTCTGCCCCTAAGTTTTAGTTGTTCTATGGCAAAGAAATGTATCTGATATTTCTCTTGTGGATGAACTGTGTTCATATGCTTAGCTACTGGTACATTTCTGTCCCATTTTATGTCCCCTATATGTTCAAGGACTCTTGTTCTTAATTCCCTTGAGGTTTCACCTACATAGATTAGGGGACATTTGCACATGGCTACATATACCAATCTCTTTGTTCTACAGTTCATAAATTCCTTTATAGGGTAATTTTTCCCTGTTTTTGGATGAACAAATTGTTTCATTGGGGACATATTTTTACACGCTTGGCAGCGGCCGCATTTAAAGAACCCTTTAGTTTCTTGAAGCCATGTTTTTTGAGGATTCTGTACAAAGTGACTCCTAGTCAGGGTGTCTTTCAAATTCTGCGATCTCCTATTAGTTATCTTTGGTCTATCAGCGATAACTTCAGACAATTCAGGGTCCTCCTGTAAAACGTGCCAGTGTTTTTGAAATATGTGTTGAATACTGCTGTGTTTTTCATCAAATGTACCTATAATTCTAATTTGCTGACTGTCTTTATTTCTGTCAGTGTCTATTTTTTCCTGTAGTAGGGGTGCTCTCTCTAGTGCCTTAGCTCTTTGGTAAGCTTTTTTGAGGCATCTATTAGGGTAACCCCTTTCTTTGAACCTTTTTCTTAGCTCTTGAGCTTCCAGTTCAAAATCTTCTAATGAACTGCAGTTGCGCCTAGCCCTCAGGTATTGGCCATATGGGATGCCCATCCTTTGGCTTTTAGGATGGTAACTTTTCCAGTTTAGAAGATTGTTAGTGGCTGTCTCTTTCCTAAATAATTTTGTACTTAGGGATCCATCGCACTCTTTTCGAATTTCTAAGTCTAGAAAGGAAATGCTTGTTTCTTCAATCATAGAGGTATAGTGCATACCATGAGTATTGTCATTTAGCCATAACATAAAATCATTAAAATTCTCTTTGGAACCTGTCCATAGTATAAGCACATCATCGATGTAGCGAATGAATAAATCCATATACTTCATAAAGGGATTCATTTCCTCATTGAGGATATATGTATGTTCTATCCAGCCTAAAAACAAATTTGCATAAGTGGGGGCACAGCATGTGCCCATTGCTGTGCCCCTTTTCTGCAAGTATACTTTATTATCAAAAAGAAAGTAATTGTGTTGTAACACAAAATCAAGTAGTTCAATTACAAAGTCATCAGCCTCACTGCCTTTTGGGTTTGTCATTTTTAAGAAAAATTGTACAGCCTGTTTTCCTAGAGAGTGTGATATATTTGAATATAAGCTCTCAACGTCAATGCTTGCTAGTAGTGTATTCTCGCTAACATAAACATTTTCCAAGCATTTTAGAACTTCTTTCGTGTCTTGGACATATGATGTCAGTGTGTGTACATATTGTCTTAATTTCTTGTCTAAGAAAGTACTGACTTTTTCAGTCAAGCAACCGTTCCCAGATACTATGGGCCTTCCTGGGGGTGACAGTAGGTTTTTGTGAACTTTTGGCAGGCTGTAAAATGTAGCTACTCTGGGTTTCAATTCACTCATATATTGATGTTCTGATTTTGTAATAATTCTTTCACCATACCCTTTGTCTAATATAGATTTCAGTTCTTTTATATATATTAGTGTCGGGTCTTTAGATAAAATTTCATAATTATCTTTATTTGTTAGAATATCAAGACACATCTTTTTGTACTGAGGGTTTGACATGATAACCAAGTTACCGCCCTTATCGGCATTCTTAATTGTTATATCAGTGTTGTTGGTTAATTCTGCCAATGCTTCTCTTTCTTTAAAACTAAGTAAGTTCTAGAAAGTTCTTCTACAGAGTCAGAATTGTCAGAAGAAGAATCAACACCAATAACCACAACTACAGCTATAACACCTATGACGGAACCATCCATTACTAGGATTTTTTTAGAGAAAGATCTGTTCCCACCAAAAACAAATGTAAAAACAAGACAACAGAACAAGAGAAAACCAAACAAACAGAAATAAAAGACAATCAATTACAAGTCATCAATTTGGCAAAAATTACTCTGAGACATGAACACCATAGTTTACTATCCAAAGGGCTTTCCTTTATCCCTACCCCTAAATATGACACCTTTAATTGGGTTAAAGACACACATTTGTTTGCCAGAAAGCTGGCACTACACAAATACCACAAGGAGGCGAATAAAGCATGCCTTATGGATATGGGAGTGGATGAAGAGGATTTAGAAATTGTCACTCTAATGAAAACATTATTAGATGAAAATGATGACACTGATGCTATACAAACAAATAGCATTGTGAAACCTAAGAGTACCTTCATGCCCACAATCTCCAAATATCCAACGATAGACAAATTTGTAACATTGGTAACTACAGAACTTGAAGCCCTTAATCGCAAAAGTAAAACTAAAAAGAATCTTAGTTTTAAAGAAAGAGAAGCATTGGCAGAATTAACCAACAACACTGATATAACAATTAAGAATGCCGATAAGGGCGGTAACTTGGTTATCATGTCAAACCCTCAGTACAAAAAGATGTGTCTTGATATTCTAACAAATAAAGATAATTATGAAATTTTATCTAAAGACCCGACACTAATATATATAAAAGAACTGAAATCTATATTAGACAAAGGGTATGGTGAAAGAATTATTACAAAATCAGAACATCAATATATGAGTGAATTGAAACCCAGAGTAGCTACATTTTACAGCCTGCCAAAAGTTCACAAAAACCTACTGTCACCCCCAGGAAGGCCCATAGTATCTGGGAACGGTTGCTTGACTGAAAAAGTCAGTACTTTCTTAGACAAGAAATTAAGACAATATGTACACACACTGACATCATATGTCCAAGACACGAAAGAAGTTCTAAAATGCTTGGAAAATGTTTATGTTAGCGAGAATACACTACTAGCAAGCATTGACGTTGAGAGCTTATATTCAAATATATCACACTCTCTAGGAAAACAGGCTGTACAATTTTTCTTAAAAATGACAAACCCAAAAGGCAGTGAGGCTGATGACTTTGTAATTGAACTACTTGATTTTGTGTTACAACACAATTACTTTCTTTTTGATAATAAAGTATACTTGCAGAAAAGGGGCACAGCAATGGGCACATGCTGTGCCCCCACTTATGCAAATTTGTTTTTAGGCTGGATAGAACATACATATATCCTCAATGAGGAAATGAATCCCTTTATGAAGTATATGGATTTATTCATTCGCTACATCGATGATGTGCTTATACTATGGACAGGTTCCAAAGAGAATTTTAATGATTTTATGTTATGGCTAAATGACAATACTCATGGTATGCACTATACCTCTATGATTGAAGAAACAAGCATTTCCTTTCTAGACTTAGAAATTCGAAAAGAGTGCGATGGATCCCTAAGTACAAAATTATTTAGGAAAGAGACAGCCACTAACAATCTTCTAAACTGGAAAAGTTACCATCCTAAAAGCCAAAGGATGGGCATCCCATATGGCCAATACCTGAGGGCTAGGCGCAACTGCAGTTCATTAGAAGATTTTGAACTGGAAGCTCAAGAGCTAAGAAAAAGGTTCAAAGAAAGGGGTTACCCTAATAGATGCCTCAAAAAAGCTTACCAAAGAGCTAAGGCACTAGAGAGAGCACCCCTACTACAGGAAAAAATAGACACTGACAGAAATAAAGACAGTCAGCAAATTAGAATTATAGGTACATTTGATGAAAAACACAGCAGTATTCAACACATATTTCAAAAACACTGGCACGTTTTACAGGAGGACCCTGAATTGTCTGAAGTTATCGCTGATAGACCAAAGATAACTAATAGGAGATCGCAGAATTTGAAAGACACCCTGACTAGGAGTCACTTTGTACAGAATCCTCAAAAAACATGGCTTCAAGAAACTAAAGGGTTCTTTAAATGCGGCCGCTGCCAAGCGTGTAAAAATATGTCCCCAATGAAACAATTTGTTCATCCAAAAACAGGGAAAAATTACCCTATAAAGGAATTTATGAACTGTAGAACAAAGAGAGTGGTATACGTAGCCATGTGCAAATGTCCCCTAATCTATGTAGGTGAAACCTCAAGGGAATTAAGAACAAGAGTCCTTGAACATATAGGGGACATAAAATGGGACAGAAATGTACCAGTAGCTAAGCATATGAACACAGTTCATCCACAAGAGAAATATCAGATACATTTCTTTGCCATAGAACAACTAAAACTTAGGGGCAGAAGGGGTGATATTAATAAACTCTTACTTCAAAAAGAATGCAGATGGATACATGAACTAAAATCTGCATCACCAAAGGGTTTAAATGAGGCAATCTCTTATAAGAGCTTTCTCTAGAGATCACTCTCTAATTTGAAGATCGAATCAAAGATCTATACCTAAGTCTATATATCGGTAATAAAGCAAGAAGTAAGAGATGTAGCTACTAAAGATGACTATATATATAGTTGGAAATTACATGCATATCCGCTTAGGGAGCAACAGAATTAGGATTTGGCTCCTTTATTTATATAAGCATAGAACGGATGTGTAAACTTCATAAAAATGTGCTATGATAAAATCATCTATAAAGCTTACTAAGTCACATAGACATACATTCCTTTACATTCTTGTATACTCAATAGATGCATACTGAATTGTCAGTTTGACACTAGAGAATAAAAACCTTTTGAACGAGTATACGTATACCTATAGACTTATGTTCAATAAACATCTAACCCTTCGTCCTAATGTAAAATAATACATTGTTTAACATAATCTGCTGTGACATTTTCATAAAAAGATTTTCAGAAATAGAACGCACTCACTATTGTGAAAAACAAACAATACATATGTAATTGCTGATGTGTCTGTAAAAATCATTCAGTCAGTTGGAGGATATCTCTCCATTACTGCATAAATGCTCCTTATAACAATCTGAGATAAATGACATGTATTCTGCCTACATCGGACATATCACACATTACCTAACAGTAATATCGGCGAATTACACTTACTAGCCGTAGATATTGCGGTGGACACTTCCGCAATACAAAAGCCGTTACCATGGCAACTATGGAGGATAAAAGACGGCATTTGAGGCTGGGCGGGCCCTATGCCCTGACGAAGTCACGTACAAGTGACGAAACGCGTCGGTGGGCGTGCTCTGGAACTCTAGCGTGGTGTTAGAAACTTAGTTACGAATAATCTGTTTGGCTACTATTGTTGCCGCTTCAAAAGTGTTTATTTTTACCAATATATAGATATAGCGATCTAAGGGTAATAATCTGATTTGATAAAAGGGCTGATGGTGCCTATATACTTTTCAGAACTAGTTCAAGTAGTGATGATAAGCACTTTGAACGGAAATCGCTAATACACATATATATATACCTTTGAAATCCTAGCAACTTTAGCATTACACAAATCCTGACAGATACACTGAGACTGTACGAATGTTGAGATATTGATTGATAGGGATCAGCTAGAAATCGGCTGACTGAGTTAAATCTCAGCAGTACGCAGGTAGGAGGACGCCTTTGAGCGCATAGCCTGTGTGAGCACTGTACGATTCAAACTCGAAACCTATTCAATACCAAATTCACCACTATAGTACTCTATAGAGCACGTAGCCCTTATATTTTACCTTTACCTTTCGGTTTAGGTTTGGTTTTATGATGTTACAGTTGGGTCACTTGGAATGATAAGATATAGAAACAATTTATGATTGTTTGTTTCTACGGAGTGATCCAATTTAAGTAAATTGTCTGTCTTTGAATATATGTTAAATAAAGTGTTAAATTTTAACTAACCTTATCTAATCTAATAGTGCCTAATTCAGCACTTAGCTTAAATGCTACAAATCCTTGAATTCTTTCCCTAACCAACCTTATTATAATAGTGATTCAATTCACATCCTTTGAATTTGGGAACTTAAAGGTAAAAAGAATAGATAGCGATGGCGGGCTATCTATCTTCTAATATTGACTTTGATAAATGGAAGCAGGAGGCCGAAAGGCTCTTTACACTAAATGTAGGCAATATATGTCCAAAAGCTACAAACATAGAAGAAGCCTTCAAAAGTATAGCTAAAATTATGAAAAAACAATTTAAGACCTTTTGGGAGATTTTTAGTTTAGAAAACTATGTAAAAAATAAACTCATTCCTAGGGGTCTGAGGATACAATTAGCACCTTCTTTTCACATACCAGATGAGAACTTTGTCTTAAGGTGGCAGGAAATTTTGACACAGTGCTCATTAGATTTGATGAAACTGACATTAGAATATGAAAGAAGTCAATATGAGCAACTAACAAAATTAGTTGAAGAGGCAAGAATACAAACCAATAAATTCACCTCAGACAAAGATTTTGAGGCTTTAGATCAAAAACTAAAATTCCATATTGATAAACTAAAAGAAGAACTTAGTGAAACAAAAAATAGAAAACTACAGAGAGACTGGTCAGACCATCAAAAAGGCAATATTTATAAAGTTAATTACAGACGTAGAAATGTGAGACAGATACAGGAAAATAAAGATAAAAATACCACAGTAGAAAGTTCTTCTACAGAGTCAGAATTGTCAGAAGAAGAATCAACACCAATAACCACAACTACAGCTATAACACCTATGACGGAACCATCCATTACTAGGATTTTTTTAGAGAAAGATCTGTTCCCACCAAAAACAAATGTAAAAACAAGACAACAGAACAAGAGAAAACCAAACAAACAGAAATAAAAGACAATCAATTACAAGTCATCAATTTGGCAAAAATTACTCTGAGACATGAACACCATAGTTTACTATCCAAAGGGCTTTCCTTTATCCCTACCCCTAAATATGACACCTTTAATTGGGTTAAAGACACACATTTGTTTGCCAGAAAGCTGGCACTACACAAATACCACAAGGAGGCGAATAAAGCATGCCTTATGGATATGGGAGTGGATGAAGAGGATTTAGAAATTGTCACTCTAATGAAAACATTATTAGATGAAAATGATGACACTGATGCTATACAAACAAATAGCATTGTGAAACCTAAGAGTACCTTCATGCCCACAATCTCCAAATATCCAACGATAGACAAATTTGTAACATTGGTAACTACAGAACTTGAAGCCCTTAATCGCAAAAGTAAAACTAAAAAGAATCTTAGTTTTAAAGAAAGAGAAGCATTGGCAGAATTAACCAACAACACTGATATAACAATTAAGAATGCCGATAAGGGCGGTAACTTGGTTATCATGTCAAACCCTCAGTACAAAAAGATGTGTCTTGATATTCTAACAAATAAAGATAATTATGAAATTTTATCTAAAGACCCGACACTAATATATATAAAAGAACTGAAATCTATATTAGACAAAGGGTATGGTGAAAGAATTATTACAAAATCAGAACATCAATATATGAGTGAATTGAAACCCAGAGTAGCTACATTTTACAGCCTGCCAAAAGTTCACAAAAACCTACTGTCACCCCCAGGAAGGCCCATAGTATCTGGGAACGGTTGCTTGACTGAAAAAGTCAGTACTTTCTTAGACAAGAAATTAAGACAATATGTACACACACTGACATCATATGTCCAAGACACGAAAGAAGTTCTAAAATGCTTGGAAAATGTTTATGTTAGCGAGAATACACTACTAGCAAGCATTGACGTTGAGAGCTTATATTCAAATATATCACACTCTCTAGGAAAACAGGCTGTACAATTTTTCTTAAAAATGACAAACCCAAAAGGCAGTGAGGCTGATGACTTTGTAATTGAACTACTTGATTTTGTGTTACAACACAATTACTTTCTTTTTGATAATAAAGTATACTTGCAGAAAAGGGGCACAGCAATGGGCACATGCTGTGCCCCCACTTATGCAAATTTGTTTTTAGGCTGGATAGAACATACATATATCCTCAATGAGGAAATGAATCCCTTTATGAAGTATATGGATTTATTCATTCGCTACATCGATGATGTGCTTATACTATGGACAGGTTCCAAAGAGAATTTTAATGATTTTATGTTATGGCTAAATGACAATACTCATGGTATGCACTATACCTCTATGATTGAAGAAACAAGCATTTCCTTTCTAGACTTAGAAATTCGAAAAGAGTGCGATGGATCCCTAAGTACAAAATTATTTAGGAAAGAGACAGCCACTAACAATCTTCTAAACTGGAAAAGTTACCATCCTAAAAGCCAAAGGATGGGCATCCCATATGGCCAATACCTGAGGGCTAGGCGCAACTGCAGTTCATTAGAAGATTTTGAACTGGAAGCTCAAGAGCTAAGAAAAAGGTTCAAAGAAAGGGGTTACCCTAATAGATGCCTCAAAAAAGCTTACCAAAGAGCTAAGGCACTAGAGAGAGCACCCCTACTACAGGAAAAAATAGACACTGACAGAAATAAAGACAGTCAGCAAATTAGAATTATAGGTACATTTGATGAAAAACACAGCAGTATTCAACACATATTTCAAAAACACTGGCACGTTTTACAGGAGGACCCTGAATTGTCTGAAGTTATCGCTGATAGACCAAAGATAACTAATAGGAGATCGCAGAATTTGAAAGACACCCTGACTAGGAGTCACTTTGTACAGAATCCTCAAAAAACATGGCTTCAAGAAACTAAAGGGTTCTTTAAATGCGGCCGCTGCCAAGCGTGTAAAAATATGTCCCCAATGAAACAATTTGTTCATCCAAAAACAGGGAAAAATTACCCTATAAAGGAATTTATGAACTGTAGAACAAAGAGAGTGGTATACGTAGCCATGTGCAAATGTCCCCTAATCTATGTAGGTGAAACCTCAAGGGAATTAAGAACAAGAGTCCTTGAACATATAGGGGACATAAAATGGGACAGAAATGTACCAGTAGCTAAGCATATGAACACAGTTCATCCACAAGAGAAATATCAGATACATTTCTTTGCCATAGAACAACTAAAACTTAGGGGCAGAAGGGGTGATATTAATAAACTCTTACTTCAAAAAGAATGCAGATGGATACATGAACTAAAATCTGCATCACCAAAGGGTTTAAATGAGGCAATCTCTTATAAGAGCTTTCTCTAGAGATCACTCTCTAATTTGAAGATCGAATCAAAGATCTATACCTAAGTCTATATATCGGTAATAAAGCAAGAAGTAAGAGATGTAGCTACTAAAGATGACTATATATATAGTTGGAAATTACATGCATATCCGCTTAGGGAGCAACAGAATTAGGATTTGGCTCCTTTATTTATATAAGCATAGAACGGATGTGTAAACTTCATAAAAATGTGCTATGATAAAATCATCTATAAAGCTTACTAAGTCACATAGACATACATTCCTTTACATTCTTGTATACTCAATAGATGCATACTGAATTGTCAGTTTGACACTAGAGAATAAAAACCTTTTGAACGAGTATACGTATACCTATAGACTTATGTTCAATAAACATCTAACCCTTCGTCCTAATGTAAAATAATACATTGTTTAACATAATCTGCTGTGACATTTTCATAAAAAGATTTTCAGAAATAGAACGCACTCACTATTGTGAAAAACAAACAATACATATGTAATTGCTGATGTGTCTGTAAAAATCATTCAGTCAGTTGGAGGATATCTCTCCATTACTGCATAAATGCTCCTTATAACAATCTGAGATAAATGACATGTATTCTGCCTACATCGGACATATCACACATTACCTAACAGTAATATCGGCGAATTACACTTACTAGCCGTAGATATTGCGGTGGACACTTCCGCAATACAAAAGCCGTTACCATGGCAACTATGGAGGATAAAAGACGGCATTTGAGGCTGGGCGGGCCCTATGCCCTGACGAAGTCACGTACAAGTGACGAAACGCGTCGGTGGGCGTGCTCTGGAACTCTAGCGTGGTGTTAGAAACTTAGTTACGAATAATCTGTTTGGCTACTATTGTTGCCGCTTCAAAAGTGTTTATTTTTACCAATATATAGATATAGCGATCTAAGGGTAATAATCTGATTTGATAAAAGGGCTGATGGTGCCTATATACTTTTCAGAACTAGTTCAAGTAGTGATGATAAGCACTTTGAACGGAAATCGCTAATACACATATATATATACCTTTGAAATCCTAGCAACTTTAGCATTACACAAATCCTGACAGATACACTGAGACTGTACGAATGTTGAGATATTGATTGATAGGGATCAGCTAGAAATCGGCTGACTGAGTTAAATCTCAGCAGTACGCAGGTAGGAGGACGCCTTTGAGCGCATAGCCTGTGTGAGCACTGTACGATTCAAACTCGAAACCTATTCAATACCAAATTCACCACTATAGTACTCTATAGAGCACGTAGCCCTTATATTTTACCTTTACCTTTCGGTTTAGGTTTGGTTTTATGATGTTACAGTTGGGTCACTTGGAATGATAAGATATAGAAACAATTTATGATTGTTTGTTTCTACGGAGTGATCCAATTTAAGTAAATTGTCTGTCTTTGAATATATGTTAAATAAAGTGTTAAATTTTAACTAACCTTATCTAATCTAATAGTGCCTAATTCAGCACTTAGCTTAAATGCTACAAATCCTTGAATTCTTTCCCTAACCAACCTTATTCTTTGGATGTAGTTAGAGCTTTGAAATATTATGTTGAAGCTACTAAAGATTTCCGAAAGACTTCTAGTCTATTTGTTATTTTTTCCGGTTCCAGGAAAGGTCAGAAGGCCTCTGCCATTTCTTTGGCATCTTGGTTAAAATCTTTGATTCATCATGCTTATGTCGAGTCGGGTAAAACTCGGCCTCAGAGGATTACAGCTCATTCTACTAGGTCAGTTTCTACTTCCTGGGCGTTTAGGAATGAAGCTTCGGTTGATCAGATTTGCAAAGCAGCAACTTGGTCTTCTTTGCATACTTTTACTAAATTCTACCATTTTGATGTGTTTTCTTCTTCTGAAGCAGTTTTTGGTAGAATAGTACTTCAGGCAGCTGTTTCAGTTTGATTCTTCTGCTTATAATTTCAGTTTTTTTCATTATAAGATTTAAACTTTATTTTGGGGTGTGGATTATTTTTTCAGCGAAATTGGCTGTCTTTATTTTATCCCTCCCTCTCTAGTGACTCTTGCGTGGAAGTTCCACATCTTGGGTATTTATTATCCCATACGTCACTAGCTCATGGACTCTTGCTAATTACATGAAAGAAAACATAATTTATGTAAGAACTTACCTGATAAATTAATTTCTTTCATATTAGCAAGAGTCCATGAGGCCCACCCTTTTTGTGATGGTTATGATTTTTTTGTATAAAGCACAATTATTCCAATTCCTTATTTTTTATGCTTTCGCACTTTTTTCTTATCACCCCACTTCTTGGCTATTTGTTAAACTGATTTGTGGGTGTGGTGAGGGGTGTATTTATAGGCATTTTGAGGTTTGGGAAACTTTGCCCCTCCTGGTAGGAATGTATATCCCATACGTCACTAGCTCATGGACTCTTGCTAATATGAAAGAAATGAATTTATCAGGTAAGTTCTTACATAAATTATGTTTTCCCCATAGGAATCAATGAGGCTGCGTTACTGAGATTTATGCTGCTTTTTTGCAGGTGTTAGGCTTTTTTTCAGCCGGCTCTCTCCATTGACTTAAGCAGCGCTGGTATTGGAGTGAGGTATGGAGCAGAATTTTGCTTTACGCTCACTTCTTGACTTTTAACGCCAGGTTTGTAAAAACTTGTAATACCAGCGCTGCAGGGAAGTCAGCGGTGAGAAAAAATGGCTCGTTAGCACCGCACCCCTGTTACTGCAAAACTTAATCTAGCCGTAAGTTTGTAAATGTTTGATTGTAAAACATATATTTTTGCTTTATTAGGGTAAAGTTGTGTTGCAGGATAAAACAAGAGACCTCTCATAAACCTTGCATCACTGGTGGCAGTGGTGGGGGACAAGTCCAACTTTTTATGAATTCTGCATTGTTGTTTCAGTGAGAATAATTTCACAGATGAACTTTATTGTACCTTGGCTAATTTGTGCTTATGTACTTTTCTCACAGCCTTCTTTATAACACTTTCTTTCTAAAACCAAGACATAACTGAAACTTACTGCACCCCAGGGCAATATATATATATATATATATATATATATATATATATATATATATATATATATATATAGCGCTGCGGAATCTGTTGGCGCTCTACAAATAACCGATAATAATAATAATAATAATAATAATATACTGTATATATTTATATTAATACACATACACACACACTGTGTCAAATACAGATGCCCACAAATACAAACATATATATATATATATATATATATATATATATATATACACACAAACACATGCATACATACTCACATATACACACACATATATATATATATATATATATATATATATATATATACATATATACACACACAGGTACACATACACACAAATAGTAATACATACTAATAGTAGAATAGCTGTTTAAAAACATCCCATTGAAAGTGTGATCATTTAGTAAGCAATATTTAATTATTATTTAAAGGGCAACTAAACCCAAAATCTTTCTTTCATGATTCAGATAGAGAATAGAAATTTAAACAACATTACAATTTACTTCCATAATTTATTTTGCTTCATTTTTAAAATATCTTTATTTGAAGAAAAATCAATGCACATGGTGAGCCAATCACATGATGCTTCTATGTGCAGCAACCAATCAGCAGCTAATGAGCATATCTAGATATGCTTTTCATCAAAGAATATCAAGAGAATAAAACAAATTAGATAATATAATTAAATTAGAAAGATGTTTAAAATTGCATTCTCTTTCTAAATCATAAAAGAAAAAAAAAAATTGGGGTGGCATGTCCCTTTAAGGCATCTCCGTGGATTACAAATAACAAAACTGCAGCTATAGATTCTAAATGCTATAGAGCAACTTGAAATTTAAGAGAGAAAGAGGGGGTTATAAAAGATTGCATGAATTGCCAGTCTGGCATCATTCACCTCTGTTTACAGAGATAACATCACAGTTGTAATAGCTGGAGTGTGACCTTACCCTTGACCTGCACTCTCCATCATCAGTGGAAGGATGTATACAGTTCAGCTCATTGCAGCTATTTAGCACATCAGGGGCACGATCCGATATACGGCGCAGGTTTTGGCGCAAGCGTGGAAACCTGCGCCGCCCGTAGTTTCAGCTCGCACAGCGAGCTATCTCATATACGGCGCCGGCAGTTGCTAAAGTGCCGTAAGTCGGACAAACTAGCGATGTCCAGAAATAAGCGTAAGTACAAATTTCTGGAGTCGCCAGTGACTTACGGCACTTTAGAAACTGCCGCCGCATAAAAAAACTAACTAAAGTATAAAATCTTCCGTTACTGTCTAACACGCCTCCCAAAAATAACCCGACACGTATACCCCTCTATCCGCAATCCCCCCTCTCACTCCTAATAATAAATATATTAACCCCTAAACCCGCCGCTCCCGGACCCCGCCGCCAGCTACATTAAATGTCTTACCCACTAATCTGACCCCCCTACACCGCCGCCAGCTACATTAAATGTCTTACCACCTAATGTGATCCCCCTACACCGCCGCCACCTATATTACAATTATTACCCCCTAATGTGAGCCCCCTACCACGCCGCCACCTACATTAACTATATTAACCCCTAATGTGAGCCCCCTACCCTGCCGCCACCTATTATAACTATATAAACCCCTAATCTGAGCACCCTACACCGCCGCCACCTATATTATATGTACTACCCCCTAATCTGACCCCCTTACACCGCCTCCACCTATATTAAATTTATTAACCCCTAATGTGAGCCCCCTACACCGCCGCCACCTATATTAAATTTATTAACCCCTAATCTAATCCCCCTACACCGCCACCACATATATTAAATATATTAACCACTAAACCTAAGTCTAACCCTAACACCCCCTCACTTAATTATTATTAAAATAAATCTAAATAATATTAATAATATTAACTAAATTATTCCTATTTAAATCTAAATACTTACCTATAAAATAAACCCTAAGATAGCTACAATATAATTAATAATTATTTTAGGGTTTATATTTATTTTACAGGTAACTTTGTATTTATTTTAACTAGGTACAATAGCTATTAAATTGTTAATAAATATTTAATAGCTACCTAGTTAAAATAATTACCAAATTACCTGTAAAATAAATCCTAACCTAAGTTACCATTACACCTAACACTACCCTATCAATAAATGAATTAAATAAACTACAATTATCTCAAATAAAATACAGTTAAATACACTAATCTATATTACAAAAAAAACAAACACTAAATTACAAAAATAAAAAAAGATTACAAGAATTTTAAGCTAATTACACCTAATCTAAACCCCTTAATAAAATAACAAAGCCCCCCAAAATAATAAAATTTCCCTACCCTAAACTAAATTAAAAAAGTAATCAGCTCTATTACCAGCCCTTAAAAGGGCCTTTTGCGGGGCATTGCCCCAAAGTAATCAGCTCTTTTACCTGTAAAAAACAACCCCCCTGTTACAACCCAGATAGACATTACGCATGCGTTAGGTGTTAGGTTTTATTTTGTAGGTAGTTTAGGGAGTTATGGGGCTCCAATACTCAGCGTAAGGCTTACTACGCCTGCAATTTGTGGCGAGGTGAAAATGGAGTAAGATTTCTCCATTTTCGCCACTTAAGTCCTTACACTGTATATTGGATATCAAACTGAGTGGGTTTGGTATATCACTCTATGGGCCAAAAAACTATGGCCGAAGGGTGAAATATACGAGCGCAAAATTTGGCGTCGCCGGCTTTTGCGGGCGACGCTGCATATCGGATCGGGCCCCAGGAGCAGAGTTGACTCTAACAGCTATTAAAGCCAGCATCACTCCACCCACCTACTCTCTCCCCTCTCTCTAAAGAAGCCTGTGGGGTGCTGATTTATAGCAGGTACAGTTAATTAAAAAAAAATACAGTATTAAAAGTAATATTACAAAAACGAATTTAAAACTTCTGCAGCCTTTTGGAACTTATGCCCCAGACTTACTACTCAAGTTGCTGAGTGGGTAATCTGTATACACTAAATATTAAGACGGAGCAGTGGCTGTGGGCCCCCTAAAAGGATGGGCCCAGTTGCAGTGGTAACCCTGTGACTCCTTTAGTTACGCCCCTGATTATAAGATTTCTTTAGACCCATACCCTCATTATCCTTGTGTCTTTACTCTTTCTTTCTAAAACTCAGTCTTTTCTACTCCTCCTTATTGTACAGATACTTCCTTAAGATTAGAAACCCATACCCTCATTATCATCATATTTATTTCAGTCTCTTTAATTAATACAAATTCTGTAATATATTTTTACAGTATAATTATATTTATTGTACATAAACAACTTCCCATAAGTATAATTCAATCTGTCTATAGATTGACTGTTGCACCTATTGTCGCTTCAGAAATAGATAATGATTATGATGATAATAATATTAAGGTAACATAAACATTCAGATTCAGACAGAGAATGTAATTTGAACTTTCCAATTTACTTCTGTTATCAAATTTGCTTAATTCTCTTGATATATTTTGTTAAAGAAGTAACAATTCACTACTGGGAGCTAGCTGAACACAGATGAGCCAATAGCAAGAGGCATCTATGTGCAGCCTCTAATCAGCAGCTAGCTCCAAGTATTGTATTGCTGTTCCTCAGCCTACATAGGTATGCCTTTCAACAAATATACCAATAGAATGAAGCATATATGATAATAGAAGAACATTGGAATCATGAATGTTTCTTTTTTACGATACTGTCGCTTTGACCCCTTAAAGGGGCAGTCTAGTCAAAATTAAACTTTCATGATTCAGATAGGGCATGTAATTTTAAACAACTTTCCAATTTACTTCTATTATCTAATTTGCTCAATTCTTTAGATATCCTTTGTTGAAGAAATAGCAATGCACATGTGTGAGCCAATCACACAAGGCCTCTATGTACAGCAACCAGCAGCTACTAAGCATATCTAGATATGCTTTTCAGCAAGCGATATCAAGAGAATGAAGCAAATGAGATAATAGAAGTAAATTAGAAAGTTGTTTAAAATGACATGCTCTCTCTAAATCACAAAAGAAAAAATGTGGGTTTCATGTCCCTTTAAGGACCGTTAAAAACTTGCCCAAAAGACCGAAGAATTTTTAGCATTTTTGCTATAACTCAATTTAAACAAAAATAGAGCCTTGTTTTTTTTTTCAAACTAAATTAAAACTATAGTTAGAATATGGTTATTTTCTATGTATTTTGCCCATTAGTACTAACTTTAAAATGATCGACTAAGTAGAGGACAGATTTCTATTTGCGTCCACACGTTAACATCAGTAGAAAAAATATTTCTTTTTATCCTGTTGCTGGTTATTTGTTGTGGAATCCATTCCAGTTTCCAGTTTTTAATATAAAATATTTGCATACATTTCCTTCTTCAACTCTGTAGATAGCTGTGTGAATAGTTTCATATAAAAGCTAAATAAAGAATAATGGATTCTTAGAATGCTTAAGAAAAGATCTGTACAGAGTATGGTCCTAAGGTTACAATTTAAGATATAATTAATCTTCTTAATGATTTCCATAACATAAATTAAAACAATTAATTTTTTATTTTTTTCTATGTACATTAACAACCATATTTGGAAGCCTTGTAGTAAGTCTGCAGTGTACTGAAAATGTCAGCAAGATTTGACAGTGGATTTAATGATTTAAGGCATTAAAGGGTAAGTAGTAAGCAATTTGCATTTTTGGAAGCCTTTAAGTGGTTATGTGGATATGAGGTATTATCAGCTGAGTGAACACAATCCTTTTACCCTCTATTTGTAATTTGTGGCCTTTTGTAAAGAAACATTTACCCAGAAATACCCACATTTTGCCTCACCTGATTGATAATTAATGACAAATAAATAGAAAGTAAAAGGACATCAGATTTGAGCTTCCAATTTGGAACATTCATGCAAGTTGTCTGCTGCCATTTTGAAAAAAATTAAGCTTTTTTTCTTGTGTAAAATATGTTGTGTCTGGAAAGTTCCCAGCAAGCAGTTTGCTTAAGAGATTGGTTATTTATTTGTACTAATTGAAGCTGTCAAATGTTTTTCACCAAAAAGGACAAAGGATTCTGACAACTTGTGTGTGTTCACTCAGCTGATTAATACCTCAGATCCACATAACCACTTAAAGGCTTCCAAAATGGCAAATGGTTTTCTACTTCCCCTTTAATGCCTTAATTTATTTATTCAAGTCACTATCAAATCTTGCAGACATTTTCAGTGTACTGCATACTTACTAGTACAAGGAGGCCTTCAATATGGATGCTATTGTACAAACATACTGTATATACTAGAGATAGATCTAAAAATGTAATAGTGTAGTGTACATAACAATATAAATTTGCACAAACATCTACAGTCTTGGAAAGAAGTATAAAATATCATAGAAATATGTTCATTTGCATATACATTTGTAGGGGTCTATATATTAACACAAAAAGTTGGCAAAAGAATGGACAATCACTAAAGTAGCATGCACTGCTACGATGGCTCATTTTTTTTTTTTACATGAATGCACATATGTTTGCACATCTTCACATACACACACACACATAAATTTAACTAATAAAGTGTAAATGTATTCACTAAAAGACCATTGAGTGCCTTCTTCTGTCTTTGTATTTAACCACTGGCACCCTGGTATTTGCAACTGAGGTATAAATATATATATATATATATATATATATATATATATATATATACACATATATATATATATATATATATATATATATATATATATATATATATATATATATATATATATATAGATCATCAGGAGAAAAGATAATCCACGCCAATTTAAAACTTGACCTTTATTTATCTTCGGTTAAAAAGAGTTACAAACAAAGGAGATCTTCGCAGCTTAGCAGAGTGAGCGCAGCACTGGGCTTACGCGTTTCGTCAGTTAAGCCGTAGTATGACTATGGCTTAACTGCCGAAACGCGTAAGCCCAGTGCTGCGCTCACTCTGCTAAGCTGCGAAGATCTCCTTTGTTTGTAACTCTTTTTAACCGAAGATAAATAAAGGTCAAGTTTTAAATTGGCGTGGATTATCTTTTCTCCTGATGATCTATCTTACTATCCTGAAATCCACCACCGATACTGCTGTACACTGCACGTCCTGACAACTAGCCAATCCGCAAAACCCCTAACTAACGCTGACGTCACCCGGAATCACCGGGCCACCTGTGGAGCACTTCCGGCTGGAGATGCCGAGGGAGGTGGAGGGTACCGAGGAGCAGTCTGCCTGTGAGACAAGCGGTCCCTCGTTCTCGGAAGCCGGACAGTCAAAGGTGAAGGGTAAGAAAGCACACATCTGGTGCCAAGTTTGCTTTATTACTGTTTGAGAAGAAGAAGTGATTTATAACCCTGCAAGTAACGGACGTTTTGGGAGGTTTGTGAATTCTCTTTGGCTTTGATATTGGCTATGTTTGTATTCAGGATAGGCACATGATCTTGGTTGTGCTAGTGAAGTATTGTGATTCGCACTCGTTTCTTATATTGTGTGACTATATATAAATATATATATATGTGTATGTTTGTGTAGTGAGTGTGTGTGTAGTATGTATATGTAGAGTGTGTGTTTGTATGAATATGTATGTTTGTGTAGTGTGTGTGTGTATGAATATGTATGTTTGTGTAGTGTGTGTATGTATATGTGTGTGTATGAATTTATGTTTGTGTAGTGTGTGTGTAGTGCATGTGTGTATGAATATGTATGTTTGTGTAGTGCATGTGTGTATGAATATGTATGTTTATGTAGTGTGTATGTGTATGAATATGTATGTTTGTGTAGTGTGTGTGTGTATGAATATGTATGTTTGTGTAGTGTGTGTGTATGAATATGTATGTTTGTGTAGTGTGTGTGTAGGAATATGTATGTTTGTGTAGTGTGTGTGTATGAATATGTATGTTTGTGTAGTGTGTGTGTGTATGAATATGTATGTTTGTGTAGTGTGTATGTGTATGAATATGTATGTTTGTGTAGTGTGTGTGTGTATGAATATGTATGTTTGTGTAGTGTGTGTGTATGCGTGTGTGTATGAATATGTATGTTTGTGTAGTGTGTGTGTATGTGTGTGTGTATGGATATGTATGTTTGTGTAGTGTGTATGTGTATGAATATGTATGTTTGTGTAGTGTGTGTGTGTATGAATATGTATGTTTGTGTAGTGTGTGTGTATGCGTGTGTGTATGAATATGTATGTTTGTGTAGTGTATGTGTATGTGTGTGTGTATGAATATGTATGTTTGTGTAGTGTGTGTGTGTATGAATATGTATGTTTGTGTAGTGTGTGTGTATGCGTGTGTGTATGAATATGTATGCTTGTGTAGTGTGTGTGTATGAATATGCATGTTTGTGTAGTGTGTGTGTAGTGCATGTGTGTATGAATATGTATGTTTGTGTAGTGTGTGTGTAGTGCATGTGTGTATGAATATGTATGTTTGTGTCGTGAGTGTATGTACAGGGAGTGCAGAATTATTAGGCAAGTTGTATTTTTGAGGATTAATTTTATTATTGAACAACCATGTTCTCAATAAACCCAAAAAACTCATTAATATCAAAGCTGAATATTTTTGGAAGTAGTTTTTAGTTTGTTTTTAGTTATAGCTATTTTAGGGGGATATCTGTGTGTGCAGGTGACTATTACTGTGCATAATTATTAGGCAACTTAACAAAAACAAATATATACCCATTTCAATTATTTATTTTTACCAGTGAAACCAATATAACATCTCAACATTCACAAATATACATTTCTGACATTCAAAAACAAAACAAAAACAAATCAGTGACCAATATAGCCACCTTTCTTTGCAAGGACACTCAAAAGCCTGCCATCCATGGATTCTGTCAGTGTTTTGATCTGTTCACCATCAACATTGCGTGCAGCAGCAACCACAGCCTCCCAGACACTGTTCAGAGAGGTGTACTGTTTTCCCTCCTTGTAAATCTCACATTTGATGATGGACCACAGGTTCTCAATGGGGTTCAGATCAGGTGAACAAGGAGGCCATGTCATTAGATTTTCTTCTTTTATACCCTTTCTTGCCAGCCACGCTGTGGAGTACTTGGACGCGTGTGATGGAGCATTGTCCTGCATGAAAATCATGTTTTTCTTGAAGGATGCAGACTTCTTCCTGTACCACTGCTTGAAGAAGGTGTCTTCCAGAAACTGGCAGTAGGACTGGGAGTTGAGCTTGACTCCATCCTCAACCCGAAAAGGCCCCACAAGCTCATCTTTGATGATACCAGCCCAAACTAGTACTCCACCTCCACCTTGCTGGCGTCTGAGTCGGACTGGAGCTCTCTGCCCTTTACCAATCCAGCCACGGGCCCATCCATCTGGCCCATCAAGACTCACTCTCATTTCATCAGTCCATAAAACCTTAGAAAAATCAGTCTTGAGATATTTCTTGGCCCAGTCTTGACGTTTCAGCTTGTGTGTCTTGTTCAGTGGTGGTCGTCTTTCAGCCTTTCTTACCTTGGCCATGTCTCTGAGTATTGCACACCTTGTGCTTTTGGGCACTCCAGTGATGTTGCAGCTCTGAAATATGGCCAAACTGGTGGCAAGTGGCATCTTGGCAGCTGCACGCTTGACTTTTCTCAGTTCATGGGCAGTTATTTTGCACCTTGGTTTTTCCACACGCTTCTTGCGACCCTGTTGGCTATTTTGAATGAAACGCTTGATTGTTCGATGATCACGCTTCAGAAGCTTTGCAATTTTAAGAGTGCTGCATCCCTCTGCAAGATCTCACTATTTTTGACGTTTTTGAGCCTGTCAAGTCCTTCTTTTGACCCATTTTGCCAAAGGAAAGGAAGTTGCCTAATAATTATGCACACCTGATATAGGGTGTTGATGTCATTAGACCACACTCCTTCTCATTACAGAGATGCACATCACCTAATATGCTTAATTGGTAGTAGGCTTTCGAGCCTATACAGCTTGGAGTAAGACAACATGCATAAAGAGGATAATGTGGTCAAAATACTAATTTGCCTAATAATTCTGCACTCCCTGTATATGTGTGTGTGAGAATGTCTATGTACAGTATGTATATGATGAACATTACAGTGGCCATTATTATAAACATCAACGTATTTTTTCAAGAAATCTCTTTTTTTTACTCACTAAATGACTGCCTTGCTGTATTTCCCTGTTCTCCCCCTACAAACATAATATGGCCTGTAATGACAAATAAATGTGTTTTGTGTATTTTAAAGAAGGGAGACAGAGTGCACAAAATAGATTCCCTGGAGAGCCATACACTCATACCTTCTTCCACCGTGCAGCACAAGCTTGATTCAGTAGAAGTTCAGTGGGTCTGCAGGGTCACCATGGTGAAGGGATGAAGGAAGCATAGTGCTGTGCTAGTAATATGCCGCAGAGGTCAGCGGCTAGTGTTTCATCCTTTCCTCCATCCTGAGTCTGACTGCAAAAAAACTTTGCCGTTTGACACAGGAGGGGGTATTTGGTTTAAAGCATTTCGGCACATTTAATGTTTTATGCCTTTTTTATTTGTTTGATGACTTGTAAAAATAAACAAACCTTGAATAAACAGACAGACCTCCCTTCCTAGACCAGCATGTTTAAAAAGACAGATTTACAATCTGGCTTTAATCCCTGTCTGAGGCTGAGAGGACCCGTGGATAGGAAATGAAGGTCAATAAAAAAACAGAGCAATAACAGTATATAAAAGCGTCAGTGCAGTTTTCTACTTCTACCGGTTTTTAGCTCTTTTGTTTTCCAATTCCAAATGTAAATTTCATGTCTCCTTTTTTTTCTCAGGCTGAGAAAAAAAAGGATGCATGAAAATGACATTTGGAATTGGAAAACAAAAGAGCTAAAAACCGGTAGAAGTAGAAAACTGCACTGACGCTTTTATATACTAAAGTATTCCAGTGTGATTTACCACCCACACACAGAGCACACGGACCTCATATATTATTCCCTGGCCTGCACTGCAGTGCAACTAACACGGGCTGCATTAAACAGCCCCAGCTCCCCCCTTTACTGCTGCCGGTTCTGAATGTGTTTGTAATTAATTTGCACTTATTTAGCAAACTTCTCCTCCGGCTCCTGTCTGACTTTTTTCTCAGTCTCCACTTCTCACCGGCAGCAGGCTCACACGTGATGTCACTTGGCTTAGGCTGTTGGCTCTCTTCCTGCCCAGAATCTGGCACCGACGGCTGATTGGCTCCAGCGGCGGCTTAGAGAGCAGCCTCCTTTGGGAGCAGTATGGGCCACGAAAAGCCGTAAGCGCCACGGCTCCGGCTCATACAAAAATGTAGAAAGCCATCCATATTGCGCAATGGAGGGGGAGCTGAACGGCTCAAAGCCTTTCCATTGCAAAATATAAATCGCAATGTGCAATCAACATGTGGCAGTGTGGTGGAGTGGTCGTTTGGGTGGTGGGGTGTTGTGGGGGCTACCTTGGGGTATAGAATTTTTTATTATTTATTTTTTAATAAACTTAAAAATTCTTTTTTCTTTAAATATTTTTTAAAAAGTGTAATACCCACATAGGACAGGGGAGGCGCTGCCTCACCTGCCTCCTATGACAGCACGTCATTGGTTTAAGGGGTTAATCATAATGTCATAGTGTATAACTTTTTTTTATATAGCTGACCTTTAGTTTAATATTTTTGAAAAACAGGCAGGTAAATCTTTCAAATTTTATCCTGTTGCCTAATAGCAAATTCAGATTTGACATGGTGCCAGGAGAAGTGTGCCATGGTTTACAAATGTGCTTATAGGTCAATGAGAGGAGGACTAATTGGATAAAATAAATACTTTTGTGTGCTATGCTTTAGCAGCATTAAACCTTTATGAAACGAAAATTATCAATCCTGGGATTGATGGATTGTACACCTATATAGCACTCATTCCCTAATTGATAGTGGCAAAAATTGGACAAGATCTGTGTCTCCTAGGAGGAGAGTGTGCATGGGGATGTAATTAAAATATAACCTTTATTGGTAATTTTTAAAATACAAAGCAACAAACACAATTAACATACATACTTTATTAAAAACACAGGTTTGGGTCTTTGAAAGTTTTATCCGTTATTCACGGAATACCTTATGTGGTTATGGTATATATTAGAAATCACTTGAGTTTCAAGTCTCAGTAATTGTATAATATATTAATATATTTAGAGCTTACATCCAGTGGAGCTGTTTGGTTATGATATTTACTCTAATATTATATATGTGGTCTGTGACTCACCATTGAATTCAAATTTTAATATTAGAGGTATTAACATAAATATCCCATAGTATCACCAAAGTTTGTTATTAATGCTTATAGTATTGCATAGAATATGTGTCTTAGTGAGACAATAACAGATTTCCTTGTAGTTGTATTCTTTGTGTTATATATAGGTACATATATCTTAGTATACTGTCAGTGGGGATATATGCAGAATACTGTTTTAAATAGCCTCCTAGCTATTTAGAGACAAAGAGTACTGTCTGTATGGAATATAGTAACACTGGTCAGTGAGGTATTTTATTCGTATATTTATCAATACTTATGTATACAGGAGCATTATGCTTGTACCGCTGTGCAGAGATTGGTTATGTTGCTAAAATTCCATTGAATTTTTAAAGTTGATAGTATGTACTATACTTGTTGTAATAGCAACAAATTAAGTAACATTGTAACTCTGTTGGATTGTTAATGTGTTAATTTTCATGGGGAATGTTGCTTCCATTATATATATAAAGGCATTACTTGGCGGGCTTGGATCTTTAATAATATTTATAACACGCTTTCAATATAGGTTTACAAGAGAGAATTTTATAATGATATTCTCACCATTTGTTATTCTGATAATTAATGTTGAAATCTTACAATGTAGGAGTTATGGCAATCTTATGAGTATGTTGTAATGCTACAATAAAGTGGCTGCTATTAGTGACTTCGCTACGCTCTTAGTTTGTATCAGATATTGCTTAGTAATAGAAACTAGTTGAATCGTATTATCCACTTAGGCATAGGAGGTCATTAGCGGCATTGTGACGAGAACTCACTGAGTACTTGCGGTGTTATGTGTATAGTTAAATCTCTATATTAATAACCGCTTGCTGAATCCACGCTATAGATACTGGTTAGATTTAGAATAATTCACTGAGTATTTGCGATATTATATCAATGTTTGATGCATCACAACAATAACCGCCGACAATATCTGCACTCCTTGCGATAATATATCTGTATTAGATGTGCCACCTTACTAATCGCTTACTAAATCCAAGGCTGTAAATGCCGGTTAGGCTTAAGGTGCTTCACTAAGTATTTGCGGTGTTATATGTGTATTCAAAGCTCCATATTCGTAACCGCTCTCTGATTCTAAGCTTCTAATGTCGGTTAGACTTAATACATTACTACTGAGTTAAATCTCATTTTCGAGTAAGTTTACTTAATATTGTGCACAACCACAATAGTTATATATAATAACGACCTAAGTTCCTGCTTATTAAAAAATGCTGACTGGCATTCTACAAACAATTCCCTAACATGTTTCGCCACTAACGTGGCTTTTTCAAAGGGACCCTTTGAAAAAGCCACGTTAGTGGCGAAACATGTTAGGGAATTGTTTGTAGAATGCCAGTCAGCATTTTTTAATAAGCAGGAACTTAGGTCGTTATTATATATAACTATTGTGGTTGTGCACAATATTAAGTAAACTTACTCGAAAATGAGATTTAACTCAGTAGTAATGTATTAAGTCTAACCGACATTAGAAGCTTAGAATCAGCGAGCGGTTACGAATATGGAGCTTTGAATACACATATAACACCGCAAATACTTAGTGAAGCACCTTAAGCCTAACCGGCATTTACAGCCTTGGATTTAGTAAGCGATTAGTAAGGTGGCACATCTAATACAGATATATTATCGCAAGGAGTGCAGATATTGTCGGCGGTTATTGTTGTGATGCATCAAACATTGATATAATATCGCAAATACTCAGTGAATTATTCTAAATCTAACCAGTATCTATAGCGTGGATTCAGCAAGCGGTTATTAATATAGAGATTTAACTATACACATAACACCGCAAGTACTCAGTGAGTTCTCGTCACAATGCCGCTAATGACCTCCTATGCCTAAGTGGATAATACGATTCAACTAGTTTCTATTACTAAGCAATATCTGATACAAACTAAGAGCGTAGCGAAGTCACTAATAGCAGCCACTTTATTGTAGCATTACAACATACTCATAAGATTGCCATAACTCCTACATTGTAAGATTTCAACATTAATTATCAGAA
Organism: Bombina bombina; assembly: GCF_027579735.1. Lineage (NCBI taxonomy): Eukaryota > Metazoa > Chordata > Amphibia > Anura > Bombinatoridae > Bombina > Bombina bombina. The sequence continues at coordinate 1,180,644,146 of NC_069501.1, read as the reverse complement.
TAACAAATGGTGAGAATATCATTATAAAATTCTCTCTTGTAAACCTATATTGAAAGCGTGTTATAAATATTATTAAAGATCCAAGCCCGCCAAGTAATGCCTTTATATATATAATGGAAGCAACATTCCCCATGAAAATTAACACATTAACAATCCAACAGAGTTACAATGTTACTTAATTTGTTGCTATTACAACAAGTATAGTACATACTATCAACTTTAAAAATTCAATGGAATTTTAGCAACATAACCAATCTCTGCACAGCGGTACAAGCATAATGCTCCTGTATACATAAGTATTGATAAATATACGAATAAAATACCTCACTGACCAGTGTTACTATATTCCATACAGACAGTACTCTTTGTCTCTAAATAGCTAGGAGGCTATTTAAAACAGTATTCTGCATATATCCCCACTGACAGTATACTAAGATATATGTACCTATATATAACACAAAGAATACAACTACAAGGAAATCTGTTATTGTCTCACTAAGACACATATTCTATGCAATACTATAAGCATTAATAACAAACTTTGGTGATACTATGGGATATTTATGTTAATACCTCTAATATTAAAATTTGAATTCAATGGTGAGTCACAGACCACATATATAATATTAGAGTAAATATCATAACCAAACAGCTCCACTGGATGTAAGCTCTAAATATATTAATATATTATACAATTACTGAGACTTGAAACTCAAGTGATTTCTAATATATACCATAACCACATAAGGTATTCCGTGAATAACGGATAAAACTTTCAAAGACCCAAACCTGTGTTTTTAATAAAGTATGTATGTTAATTGTGTTTGTTGCTTTGTATTTTAAAAATTACCAATAAAGGTTATATTTTAATTACATCCCCATGCACACTCTCCTCCTAGGAGACACAGATCTTGTCCAATTTTTGCCACTATCAATTAGGGAATGAGTGCTATATAGGTGTACAATCCATCAATCCCAGGATTGATAATTTTCGTTTCACAAAACAAGTACACAGCACCTCAGCCATCTTTTTGTAACCAAATATATCTGGACTGATACCTACATCTTATTACCAGATCCAGAGACAAATAGGCTACCCTAAGTTGTAAATTTAAGCAGTGCCATTAGTACCCCCCTTTTTCAGCATTAAACCTTTCACTGCTGATTCCTTTCACTATTCTCTGCTGATGCCATTTTGGGCTTTTTGCACTCGTATTTGAACTTTGATTTCTTTAATTCTTAGGTGAGTTACCCACACAAATCATATACTGGTTTTTTTAGGAGGCCAATCCCTTTTAGAAAATAATGTTCTTCTTTGGATCCCCTTTTAACTGTACAGTAAATAAATACATAGGGGATTGCTTTTTTTAAGGTAATCACTTTTAAATAAAAAAACTTACCTCTTTCCAAAATGGGGTCCTATGCCACTCTGTGTGATTTATGAAAGAGATTTAAAGGACACTAAAGTCAAAATTATACTTTCATTAATCAGAGTTTATAGTTTTAAGTGACTTTCCAATGCACTTTTATTATAACATTTTGCACATTATTTTTATGTTCACACTTTCAGAGGCACCAGCTCCTACTGAGCATGTGCATAAGTTCACAGGGTATATATATACTAGTCTGTAATTGGCTAATGGCTGTCACATGATACAGGGGGGGAATACATTTGTCAGATAAAAAAAATCTACTTTTGTTATGCACTTGTTAAAGGGACATAATACTCATATGCTAAATCACTTGAAACTGATGCAGTATAACTGTAAAAAGCTGACAGGAAAATATCACCTGAGCATCTCTATGTAAAAAAGGAAGATATTTTACCTCACAATTTTCTCAGCTCAGCAGAGTAAGTTCTGTGTAAAAAGTTATACTCAGCTGCAGCCCAGCTGCCGGTAAAAAAAATAAAAATGAAGAAGTGAACAGCAGCCAATCAGCATCAACAGTGCTGAGGTCATGAACTCTTTTACTGTGATCTCATGAGATTTTACTTAACTATCATGAGATTTCATTGTAAACTTCCTTACACTGAATAGGGAAATAAGATGAGTGTGCACGAAAGCTCGCTCCTTCTGCTGTCCCGGGACAGACATACTGATTTGTTGCTTAGAAGTCCTTTACAATCGGATGTGGCTGCTGAGAAACTTTTGAGGTAAAATATTTTTCTTTTTTACATAGAGCTTTTAACAGCTATACTGCATCACTTTCAAGTGTTTAAACATTTGGGTATTATGGCCCTTTAAGTGTGCAATTATACTGTATTTAGTGATCCTTTAAAGAGCTACTCTCCCTATTAATAAAAAACAACATGGTTCCTAATGAGGCAAGTGATCACTGTGATCACCTACAACTTAGAAGTGGATGTGACCCCTAATTTTATAAAGCCTCTGGGAAATTTTGGGAGGTATAGTGGGTGGGATTATGGGCATTTCTGAGCGGTCAGTGGGCAGGTCAGGGCAGTTTGTGGGCCTAAGCATCATAGGAAATGTAGTTCTGAAACATCTGGAGTGCCAAGGTTCACAATCACTGATATAGATGTTTAATTGAAATGCAAACAGTATTTTCAGCAAGTATTGCAAATATTCTTAACAGACCCGTTACATTTAAAATGTGTTCCATATCACTGTAATAAAAAGCTGTCAGTCTTCTCCAGCCTAGTGCTACTTGAGCATTAATTTTGACTGCTAGAAATTTCAGATTTTTTAATATAATGCTCTTTTAGCCATTACAGACTCAAGGTGTCCCGCAGGGCCCAAGTTTAATACTCACAGCTTGGGATATCTATAGTTGCTGGGCAATTGGAACCTCTCAGGTGAACCCTTGAACAAACTGACCTAGATTATACATCAATTTAAAACCTGATGAAAAGTTTAAATGTATTTTTTTCCTTTTAAAAAAAAGGTGCCACTTAAAATAAATCTTCACAAGGGATTTAACATTTGTGAGTTTAGATACCAGTAAATAGATTTTCTCAATGTGTGTAAGCTTGGGTCCGCGATGGATTCTTGAAATGTTAAAAATACTTTAATAGAAACAAGAATCAATAGAATGCAAGTGTTTTCCAAACTATAGTGAAATGCTGGAATAAAAATGCTAGATTTGATATGAAACTATTGACACCTATCATTAGTGGGGGTTGTGATAAGCAATATCCTGGATGGCGGTAACATTAGCGCACATTATATTATTCATATTGAAGGGTTAGTGCAGCCGACATCGCTCTAGCGCAGCCTTTACATTCAATAGATATCGCACCAATGATAAATAGGGCTCATATTACAAGTTGATATTTATATGTTGTGCTCAAGCGAAAGCCAAAACTGCGTTAGAGTATTTAGCACTACTTAACACTAACTGAAGTAAAGTGCAAGGGTTAAAAAACAAAATCACATAACACATCCAAAACATATTAACTTAAAGTATTACACTCATATATACATTTAAAAAAATCTATAATTTTAGTATTGTTAAAAAGGTTTTAAAAGAGTTAACAAGGTATATGATATATAGCAAAGTGTTTGACTGGGAAGGGCTCCAATGAATATACAGCTCTGGAAAAATCAAGAGCCCACTGAAAAATGATCAGTTTCTCTGGTTTTACTAAAACATGCAACGCTTTTCTCAGCTCAAAGGCGAGCCGTTTCATCAGGCATCAAACATTGATGTATGGCATGACTAAGGGTGAATAACCCAAAATGCTGCTTTTGTATTTCTTGGATTCTATTCCTTAATAAAAAGCCATTTACTGCAAGTGTTGTGGACAAGGATTGTTTTGTAATACTAGGAAAATTTACCACAAGGTGTGGAAAGTGTATCTTGGTATAGAATGCCATGCAGATCGGGGATATGCATGGCATTCTATTAGAATACATTGAATTCTACAATTCCTGCAGGATGGCTTAGACAAGGCTTATTGATCAGCACTCTAAAGAGCCATATTTCATCTCTTTCAGTTTTATTTCATATTCAGGTGTCCATTAAGGCGTTAGTTAGGATAAGACCTGTAATAAAACCTATTTCACCTTCATGGAGTTGGAATCTGGTCCTTAAGGTTTTGCAATATCCACTGTTCACCTCTATGCATAAACTAAATATTCAGTTATTATCTTGGAAAGTTAAATTTGTGTTAGCTCAGCTAGGAGAGTACCTCAATTGTCAGCTCTCTCTTTTGACCCACTATATTTGGTTTTTCATCAGGACATGGCTGTCATACGAACCTTGTCCTGAGATTACTGCATGACCTTGATGTGGTTAGGGTCCTGAAATTCTATTTGCAGGTTAGTAAGGATTTCAGTTATTACTGTAGCTTAGGGTCATTACTTAGCTTCATGATTAAAGGATTTGATTCACAGGGCTTACTTGGAGGCTGAAACCCTCACCACCTTCACAAATACAGCTCATTAAACTGGTTCTATTTCTACATCTTGGACTTATAATATTTGGTACTGATGGGGCTTCCCTTCCCGTTTAGCCTCCACATAAACCACAACGGATCAAAGATAGTATACAGAAATTTCACAGACCTAGATAGTCTGACGAAAACATTGAATATAACCTTCAAACCACCAGCACGCTCAGTACTGATCCAAAATCAAACACAAGACACAACAAACCCTAGCAACCCTAGAGAACAACAATCCCACTGGATAAAGAACCAGCCAAAAAGGAAGAAAATGACCGCAATTCTCCAGGAGCACCAGAAATTCAAACATGAAAGGAATCCTGTTACCAAGCCGAAACCGCAAGTAACCCAAACGTTTGAACTTTGCAGTCCTTGAGACTAACATATAGAAATGACTATATGACAGTAAGAACCCCTGTCTTACAGGACAGCATACATGTTTTTTTTTTGTGGGACAACAGTTTTGCCTTTACATCTTAGTTGTCTGCTTGTCTTTAGGGGGTGGGGAGTAAACATATAATGTATGGTATTTTAAAAATAATGCCTAAGACTAAAATCCAGTTGTACTCATAGACAAGAGCTTGTGTATGAATACACTCACTATACTTAGCCAAGACTGCAATTAAACCCAAACCATGAGTCAAAAAATAGGAGCAACTTAGTGACTCGGCCATAGTAGCTAACAATGATATAAAACAGAGCTAAGGCCTTAAAAATGACAGTACTCTGACAGACTACCCTCACACCTTAGTACACACAATATACCTTATAGGATAATAAAGTGCAGGATAACTAGGGCATAGAGAATATTCTCAATTAGATTCCACCTTATCTAATGATAAGGAGAACCAGCTTACTTGATGTGAAGGGTCAGTCTGGTCAGGAGCACGGCCTTTACCTTGATGCGCTCGTCCAGCCGCGTGGAGTGTGATGCACTTCTTTTGCAGTCTATCACCATGGGACCTTTTTATACCGTCGGTCTGTTTACCTTTGGTTTACTGGGTGCCGCTGCCATGTTAGTATCGGGTGCTCTTGGTTTCAGTTCTTATCCGATCCTCATCTCTCTACAGAAGATCCGACTGCTGGTATTGTGATGGTCCGCGGCCCATGTGGTATCTACCTGTGATGTTATGGTTTACCGATGCAGTCCTCGGCTGAGGTTCAGGGCTTTTCAAGTTTGGAGTGTGGGTCTCTAGGCTTCCCGGAGCTATTATTTTATGCACTTTATGGGCTCCATCCACCTTGTTATATCTGTTAGGAGACTAGACAACTACTGAGCTCTACACTTCTGCTGCCATGTTCCTGCATGGCATGGCTTCATCCCTCTGCAAAGGCATTTTTAATAAGGAAATCCTTCAGCCTGTAGTTCCTGGTAAATTGGTTCCTGCCTTTCCTTATTTGAATCGTGGACATTCATCAACTTAAAAAAGAAAACATAATTTATTCTAAGCTGATAAATTCCTTTTGTTTCTTGGTGGTGAGAGTCTACGAACTGGCCCTTTTGTCATGGTTGGCGGCAGTTCTAGTTTACACCTCTTTACCTTTCTTTCTTACTTCCTCTTATCGTTGGCTATATGTATTACTGGGAGGGAAGGGGAAGTAGAAGTAATACTTAAAGCTCTGGTGTAGGGTGTTTTTGATATTAATTTTCACAAGCAACGAATTGTGGACTCTCACCACTAAAAATAAATAAAGGAATATATCCGGTATAAATAAATATTGTGGGTTTTTTCACTTTCTTTCATAATTGGAAGTGCATACTCTAAACTTCAGGACACTAACTCTGCAGCATTCTACAGAGTGATTAACTGATCAGTGCAGGATCTCTTTAACCTGTTCCTAACTGAGCGGGGCAAAACTACAGGGGGTGCAGGGGTCGCAATTGCGACTGGGCCCCCAAGGGTGAGGGCCCAGCTTAAAATTTTTATTTTTTTTTTACAATAAAAAACGTTGACCTGCCACTGCCTGCACTGATATCAAGTGAGTGTGACATGATGCTTCACTAGTGTCTCTGAAAACAGGGGTTAGTGTTTCTGTTTTACCCATTGGTGTTTATGTGTGTATGTATGTATGTGACTGTGTGTTTATTTATGCATGTATGTGTGTATGTTTGTGGAACCAGAGAATTACAGACCTTGTTACTACAGCATGGGGGGGTAGGGGGTAAACAGTGTCAGTCTATACAGTACCACTATACGGGGGGGGGGGCTGGATCATGTCACAGACTACTGTGGTCACTGTATAAAGTACTGGGGTGGGTAGGGTCAGGCCAGCTATCTCACCAGCAGATTACAGACTGTGTCACTGACTCACTATACACAGTACTGGTGGGTTAAACAGTGTCACTATATACAGTAATAGGGGGTCAGACCATCTCACAGACTGTGGGCACAGGGTACCTCCTTTTGCATACATGTAATCTGATTCACATTTTTTTTTCTGTGTTTTAATTATATATATATATATATATATATATATATATAAAAGATAAATATCAAATTCACTTTTTGGGGGGGGGGGGGTGGGGGGCCTTCTTAGACTCTTGCACCTGGGCCCTGTGGTTTCTAGTTACGCCTCTGACTGAGCAATAAAGAGGAGATAAGATGAGCATACTAAACAAGTTATTATAAGGGGATATCTCTGGACTGTGAAACAATGCATTATATTTTTTGCCTATTAAAGGTATAGTAGTCATAGTTAGTCATCCATGTTTCAGGTATGCAATTGAAAAAATATCTATCATCCAATTTGTTTGTTCTGTTGGTAAACCTATACAGACTCAGGAGACTGCAAGTATCATATGTTGTAGTGCTTGCAATAATGTATAATTTTGCTACAAACATTATTGCAGACTCTGCTGTCATAGAGTGCTAAGGACACATGCATGCTTCTGAGCTAAAAGACATCTACCTAGATTTTTTCTATGGCAGCAGTGTATATATACCATAACTGTTTAATTGGTGAGCTGTCTCCCTGATACTTTGTAACCGTCAGAAGATTTCATATAGAGAGAATTACTTTATTTTAAAAGATCAATTACTTCACAATTCTTTTTCATTGTTCCTCCCAACAGTTCCAGATAAAAATATAGAGTTAATGACCACAATAAATAATTCATGCAGAGACGAAGACTGAAGCCAAACAGATGCAGCAAGTCTGGTGGTTCTGTTATATTTGCAAATCTGCTTGCTTGGATTTTATATTCTTTATTTTTGCAAATATCCGTAATCGAATATTGCAGTGCAGCAAGTACCCCTGTAGGCATTCATTTGTTTTCTATGTACCCCAACTATAGCACAAATATTATTGATCTTTTACATGAGAAAAAATAGAAATCATGTGTATCACTTGATTTCACAAGCTTGTATCAGATATGTTAATGAAGTAAATATATAAGAATCAGATATTTCTTTTTGATTTTCCGGAATTTAATATTTGGCAATTTTTTACAGCAGAAAATAATGAACACATAAAACAGAGAGATATAGTCCATTGATATTAATAATTATATGCAATTAATATGCTTCTTACATTAAAAAAAGAGGAAAATAAACTGGTTTTGTCATGATGAGGAAATTAATATTTATGGTACCATTTTTCTATTTTTAATAACCATTTCATAAACTCATTTTACTGTGGCACACTTCAGTATGATACACTTTACCTATTTCACAGTGGCACATTTATCTGGCACTTGTCTCTGTGACACTTGGTCACAGTAATACAATTCCTCTGTTCATATCAGTGAAGCTCAACTACAGGCCTCATATGTCACTAACAAGCCAGAATCTAAGGTTTTACCAATTTGAAGTGAATCCGAGTTTGAGCAGTGGTTTAACCTAGGCAGGGAAATTATACTCACATTCTGCTCTGTTAGGAGAGCTTGAGGGTAGAAATGAGAAACACAGCTTTCTTTGATTTGTCTACAATAGATATATCAGGAAAACAAAATTAATAAAGGCCAATCCCTGGAGTACCCCTTGCCAAAGCCCCAGGTACCCCCAGGTATACACGTACCATAGGTTGTAGTGGACTATGTCATATGTAAAGATTAGCATTTTATCTTCTTTAAGACAAGTAATATCCACTGTCTGTCTATCTATACATGTAAATAAATATACACACACATGCACACTTCCAAAATGTTACTCTCACTTCAATAAATATAGCTTCTAGGGTTCACTTTCAATAATTATGGAATTTCTTGTCAGTTTTAATAATGGAGGCACTTTCTGTGTAGTTTAATATAAGTACCTTTATTGAAACATGGCATGAGACATGACGAAGGGCTGATTGTAGGCCAGAAACGTTGTCTATTTGAGATACTTTGGACCCTGCCATGTTTCAATAAAGGTCCCTTTTTAATGAATTTTGGTGGCTGGAACTCAACTTTATTTCATTGTGCAAAATCTGGAGGTGGCTGATCCAAGGTTCCGTGCCCCATAGAGTGCTGTTTTCCATTTTTTTAAATTTTTGGATATGCACACGCACACATGCACATACTGTACAAACACACACACAAGCACACATGCACGCACACACATGCACACAAACATACACACAAGTGTACACACACAGGTATAACCTACACCTCATTCTGGCCAGCAACTTCTCACTTTACTTGCTGCCAGCTGTACCCTATCCCAGTATAAATCACATGAACAGCCAGTTCCTCAGTTATAAGGGATCAGGGTCTGATTTAGGGTTCATAGTTTATAATGTAAGAATGCATATCTTGGGCTTTACTCTCACATTCCCATAACTTCCATTCAAGGTACTAACAAATTTCTAAAATGGGCAGTCTAGGCAATATTGAAGTGCGCATCACTGGGCTTCTTATAGCAGCTGTCACTGTTTTTATTGTGTACAAAACATACAGAGTGTTTGTCTGTAACCATCGTGCACCAGTATTTATATCTGTGCCCTGTTTATAGAACCAGCAGTGACATGAAGCTTAGCGTTACTTGCTGTCTATGTGCGGTCTGTGTATGTGGGTGCTCATGACCTAGGGATACATACTAAAAAAAAGTATATTACAAAAATATAATTTTCATTTTAAAGGCCCCATTTATTTAGGCTGCAGATGCATGAGTGTTTCAGAATCTCGCAAGCAAGCCTGAAATGCTAGTTATAGGTATATGAAACCCAATTGTTTTTCTTTCATGATTCAGATAGAGCATGCGATTTTAAGCACCTTTCTAATTTACTCCTATTATCAATTTTCCTTCAATCTCTTGGTATCTTTATTTGAAAAGTGGGAATGTAAGCTTAGGAGCCAGCCCATTTTTGGTTCAGCACCTGGGTAGCGCTTGCTGATTGGTGGCTAAATGTAGTCACCAATCAGCAAGCGTTAAATAAAGATACCAAGGGGTCAATTTTTCTCCAGGCTAGCGGCTGCGAATCTGCAGGGGGCATTATTGCCCCAGCAGTTCGCAAGAACTGCTGGTGCAATGATAAATGCAGACAGCGTATGCTGTCAAGATTTATCGATGTGCAGCGGACATGATACGCTACATCGTATCATGTTCGCTCGCACTATAATAAATTGACCCCCTAGAGAAAGAAGACATATTAATGAGTAAATTAGAAAGTTGCTTAAAACTACAAGCTCTATCTGAATCATGAAAGAAAAAAATTTGGGTTTTATATTTCTTTATGTAGCTACAGTTTTAAGGCTGCTACTTAACCTCTCTGACACCTCAAGCGTCATGGAGTTAAATCATCCCGATCGGATCCAGTCAGGATGATTGACAATTGTCTAAACTGTCAGTATACGTACTGGCACAAGTATACACTTTCTAGCACTCCACCAAATAAAGTTTGAAATTTTCCAATATTAGGAATACACTTAAACAAATCAGAGGGAGCAAATGATCGAGCCTACAGCCGCTAACTTGACTATTAATAGATAATCCTAATATACAAGCATCGAGCAATACATATTATTTTCGTAGGCAGAGTAAAAGTTATCATCTATATATGTACATACATCCAGGGAGGCACGTAGTAGAATTAGAGAACATCTAAAAAAACATTGAGAATGGAATTGAGTGCTCGGACTTGGTTAGACACTTCATTTATGTCCACCACAAAAGAGATGCCACTTTCAAATGGCAGATTAATGAGCATGTCAAAATGCTGACCAGAGGCGGTGAGAGGGTAAAAAAACTTTTCTTTAGAGAAGACTTCTGGATTTTTCATTTAAAAACTAGGAGACCAGCGGTATTCATTATTGATGGGGATGTCATCAATTTTTGGTCACGCCATTAATAAATAATAAAAAATAAAAAGCAAATAATACTATCCTCTACCGCATTACATTTTTGAGGATATTATCTGCATAAACGGTGTATATTTGAATATAGTCAGCAGTTTTGTATACATAATATTGCCCTTTGAGACAGCTTTATACCCTTTAGACTTAATTGTGCTTATATGCATCTATTATTTCTGTGGTTTAATCACTAAGGAAATATACACTAAAAATAGGTAAAGGGTATTTTTAGAATGACTTCAATGTTGTATATATTCCATATTACTCATGCTCAGGTTGTTGCATTAGGAAACATAGACATTTCTAGGTTCCATCATATATACTTTTTGTCCCATTAATATTATTAAATTTTATCTACACTAAGAAGGGTTAATATGTTTGAAAGGGTTTGTAAATCACCACTAGGTCTGATTTGAATCTGTTAGTAGGGACGTATTGTTTCCCTCTCCCCCCCCCCCCCCCTCTTTTTGAACTCAACAGGCTAGAATTAACCGAATTGTTAGATGTATACTTAAACCATGTGTAAACACATAAGCATGTCTATGATTAAGGCAGTTCTCTGCCGAAACACATAAAACGCTATTCTCCAAGCTTGGATTTTAATGCACTTGCTTTTATAGTGTATTTGTTTGTCTCCATTAATTAAGATATCGTTTTATTACACCTTGAGACTCGCCGATCAAAATACTGTTGATTTTCTTTTTGTGGTTAATCCAATCACCCTGATCTTCCATCACCTCCCCAAGGTTCACAAGTCCTTGGAGGAGGTGAGGGGTAGACATTTCATGGCAGGGATAGGATCCTTTTTTGGAAACATGTCAAGTTGGGTGGAGTCATTACTCCAGCCCCTTGTGTATCAGCTCCCATCTTATTTGAGAGATACCAAACACCTTCTTAATTGTGTTAAACAGGTGGTTTGGAGTGACCACTGTACCTGGCTAACCATAGATGTTGTGAGGTTGTTTTCAGCAATCCCTCACCAGTGCGGCTTGGAAGCTATTCAGTATTCTTTGGATACTCTTAGCAATTATGATGATGCTCTTAAGCAATATTTGATGAGGTCCCTAGATTTCCTGTTGACTCATAATTTCTTTTAATTTGATGGGGAATTCTATCTTCAGAGGCGTGGTATGGCAATGGGGGCGAAGTTTGCCCCAGCTTACGCCAACCTTTTTATGGGTTGGTGGGAGGCTACCCACATCTTTGGAGATAGAAACCCCCATAAGAGCAGTATCAGGATGTACAAGAGGTACATAGATGACGTTGTGTTTGTTTGGATGGGAGGTCATCAGGAGCATCTGGATTTTGTTGGTTTTCTTAATGATAATAATGTAAACTTGCAGTTCACATATGCCCATGACTTAGTGTCATTGCCTTATCTTGACCTTTTGCTCATTGGAGACATTGGGTCACAATCAGTAAAGACTACCCTGTATTGGAAACCTATAGCCTCCAATGCTATTCTACATGAAGTAGTAGTAACCACACCAAGCATACTGGATTTGCAATAGTGAGAGCAAGAGTAAGGTTTTGATGTCCCAACTTTTAGAAAGGGGCTACTCAAAAAAAGTAGTGAATAGAGCATACTTGGAGGTTTCACGTATGGACAGGGAACAGATATTATCAGATCAGACAGGTCAAGGGCGTAATACAAACTATGATGTTCAGAAACCAACATAACATCTTATAGTGCCCAGTATGTACAGATATGTGATATTATTAGGAAACATCTTCTTATACGTACTGCTATGTGTCATCAGGTTGTAATTTTGTATCCAGGAGATGCTGTACTCTTGGTAATATATTGTCCCCTACTATGTTGTGCACATTGAGGGTACGAACTGGTAGTTGATTGAATGTCAAGGGACATTATAAGTGCCATTTCTTCAATTTTATAGCTTGTGGACATACTGAAGTGTCTAAAAGTTTCCAATCCCGAGTAACTCAGAGTTTACAATATCAACTGCTACACAAATTTCCGCACCACATTTGTAATCTACCTGGTAGAATGCACCCAGTGTGAAAAACAGCACATAGGGTGTACTTCCAGGGAGGCACGTAGTAGAATTAGAGAACATCTAAAAAACATTGCGAATGGAATTGAGTGCTCGGACTTGGTTAGACACTTCATTTATGTCCACCACAAAGGAGATGCCACTTTCAAATGGCAGATTATTGAGCATGTCAAAATGCCGATCAGAGGGCGGTGATAGGGTAAAAAAGCTTTTCTATAGAGAAGCCTTCTGGATTTTCATTTAAAAACTAGGAGACCAGCAGCATTCAATATTGATTGGGATGTCATCAATTTTTGGTAACGCCATTGATAAATAATAAAAAATAAAAAGCAAATAATACTATCCTCTACCACATTACATTTTTGAGGATATTATCTGCATAAACGGTGTATATTTGAATATAGTCAGCAGTTTTGTATACATAATATTGCCCTTGAGTGAGCTTTATACCCTTTATACTTAATTGTGCTTATATGCATCTATTATTCCTGTGGTTTAATCACTAAGGATAATAATAAAAATAGGTATAGGGTATTTTTGGAATGACTTCAATGTTGTATATATTCCATATTACTCATGCTCAGGTTGTTGCATTAGGAAACATAGCCATTCCTAGGTTTCATCATATATACTATTTGTCCAATTAATATTAGATTTTATCTACACTAGGAAGGGTTAATAATGTTTGAAAAGGTTTGTAAATCACCACTAGGTCTGATCTGAATCTGTTAGTAGGGACGTATTCTTTCCCCCTTCCCCCTCTTTTTGAACTTAGCAGGCTCTAATTAACCTAATTGCTAGATGTGTACTTAAACCATGTGTAAACACATCTTTAGCATGTCTATGATTAAGGCAGTTCTCTGTCGTAACGCGTATGATGCTATTCTCCAGGCTTGGACTTTAATGCACTCTCTTTTATAGTGTATTTTTTTTGTCTCCATTAATAAAGATATCGTTTTATTACACCTTGACAAATTTGCCGGTTGTTTTGTTTGCTGCTCATATAACATATATTGTTATGTCCACGTTTAGGAATCAAATTTAGAAAAGTAACTGTTGCTACAATTTCAAGGGTGTGTAGCGGAATTACATGCACATGACATAGATTGATACTAAAGCAACCAAATAATACAAATATCATGTCATGATATAACTAATTACGCTTGTGTTTATGTATAGGACACTAGGATCCTATTTAGTTGGCCAGCATTATTTGTATCATACAATCTTTTGCCTCTAATACCAGCATCAAGTGTTTTAACCCACACATATTACGGCTTGGTATAAAGCATATTTGGAAACACTGGTAATTTTCCTGAAACTGTCAGACCTATATGGTCGGGTGTTAACGCATTGATCTACACTCTATATACTTTCAGACAACGAACGCTGCTGATATCTTGCCTTTATCTATGTGATGTTCAAACCTTGCAAATACTTGTTTTAATTCCTAAATTTATAATTTCACTAATGGTTTAACCACAACCTCCCCCAAATTCTATTGTCTATTATTTTTAACTTATCTCACCCTAAATCAAATTTTCCCAATTGGCCTTTGACTGGCTAAATGCTGTGGTCTATACATTTAACACTGCTATGGGGAATGCAATGCAGGGGTTAGCAATGTAGGTTAGGTAGCAATATTGTAAGATCATCTCTTAACATCTCTTAAGTGAACATTTATAAGTGAGGCACAACGAATCCTATATAATAATTGGCCAAGTATGTTTGTCAGATGCAGTCATGCGCAGTAGAGACTGCACGTGACAAACATACCTGGCCTTGATCAGTGTCGGCTTGGAGCGAGGCAAGTAACAGCTGTGAGAAGCCGCGCGCTACATGGGAGGTGAGTGACAGCGGGCGTGCGCGAGGTACACAGCATACAAACTGAACAGCTGTGAGGTCTGGGGAGCGCGAGGCAAGCTGTCACTCACCTCACCTCCCATGTAGTGCCGCGATGGGGGCGTGGCCGTGCGGGTGTCACTGCGATGGGCGTGGCCGTGCGGGTGTTGCCGCGATTGGGCGTGGTCGTGTGGGTGTCGCCGTGAGGGGGCGTGGCAGGGCGGGGTGCCGCAATGGGGGCGTGGCAAGAGAGGGAGCAAGAGAGGGGGGAGAAGGCCCAAAGAAGGGGGGAGAAGGGCCAAAGAAGGGGGGAGAGAGCCAAATAGAGGGGGGAGAGAGCCAAATAGAGGGGGGGAGAGAACAAAAGAGGGGGCAGAGAGAGCCAAATAGAGGGGGGAGAGAACAAAAGATGGGGCAGAGAGAGCCAAAGAGTGGTGAGAGAGAGCCAAAGAGGGGGGAGAGAGACAAATAGAGGGGGGGGGGAGAGCCAAAGAGGGGGGAGAGAGCAAAAGAGGGGGCAGAGAGAGCCAAAGAGGGGGGAGAGAGAGCCAAAGAGGGGGGAGAGAACAAAAGAGGGGGGAGAGAGAGCCAATGAGGGGGCAGAGAGCGCCAATGAGGGGGCAGAGAGCGCCAATGAGGGGGCAGAGAGAGCCAATGAGGGCGCAGAGAGAGCCAATGAGGGGGCAGAGAGAGCCAAAGAGTGGGGAGAGAGAGCCAAAGAGGGGGGAGAGAACAAAGAGGGGGCAGAGAGAGCAAAAGAAAGGGGGGAGAGCACCAAAGAGGGGGGAGAGAGAGCAAAAGAGGGGGAGAGAACAAAAGAGGGGGCAGAGAGAGCCAAAGAGGGGGCAGAGAGAGCCAAAGAGGGGGGAGAGAGAGCCAAAGAGGGGGGAGAGAACAAAAGAGGGGGCAGAGAGAGCCAAAGAGGGGGGAGAGAGAGCCAAAGAGGGGGGAGAGAACAAAAGAGGGGGGAGAGAGAGCCAAAGAGGGGGGAGAGAGAGCCAAAGAGGGGGGAGAGAGAGCCAAAGAGGGGGGAGAGAGCCAAAGAGGGGGGAGAGAACAAAAGAGGGGGCAGAGAGAGCCAAAGAGGGGAGAGAGAGAGCAAAAGAGGGTAGAGTGCAAAGGAGAGGGGGGAGAGAAAGCAAAAGAGAGGGGGAGAGAGAGCAATAGAGAGGGGGTGAGAGCAAGGGGTGGGACCGCTGTACTGCAAAAAATGGCCCGTGTACACGGGCTTTAGTACTAGTTATACAATAATTCAACAAGGATTGGACAAGGGATAAGGCAAGTTCTGTTTTAATACTGAGTTTTATACACTGTTTGACTATTTTGGAAAAATGCAAAATGTCTTCATATTCCTTTTTGCTACCTTTTGTCTGTTTCACAAACTACTTTACTTAATTACTCCTTACCCCTCACCACCTGCACTGCTCATTAGCCCATCTCTCTTAACCTTGCCTTACGTTTGTATTCATGAACTTCACACATTCCTTCACGACTCTCTCTCCCCCTTGCAACTCATCTCCCCCTTGCAAAAACAGTCTCACTACTGCAAATCCGCATCTCATCTTATGTCACTCTCCCTCTTGCTCATACTAGCTGCTGGCGACATCTCCCCCAATCGTGGTCCCCCACAACTTCCTTGCCCTGCACACCCATGTGTGCCCTTCAATAGACTTCAAAAACAAAACTCTGATAACCTTAATCTTATTCCTCTTGCATCTAGAGCCACCACCCCCTTCACTTGTGCACTATGGAACTCTCACTCTGTTTGCAACAATTTCACTTCTATCCATAACCTCTTTATCTCCCACTCTCTCAATCTTCTGGCTCTCACAGAAACCTGGCTTTCTACTTCAGACACTGCTTTCTCTGCTGCACTGTCACATGGGGGTCTCAACTTCAGCCACACTCCTAGGTCTGACAATAGACAAGGAGGTGGTGTTGGTATTTTACTTTCCTCTTGTTGCACCTTTCAACAAATACAACCCTTCTCTTCCCTCACATTTTCTTCATTCGAAACACATGATTTGCTTATTCTCTCCCCACTCTATATGTGTTGCAGTCATATACCACCCCCCTGGCTCCACAACTCTATTTCTAGATCACTTTGCCGCCTGGCTACCTTACTTCCTTTCCTCGAATACCCCTGCCCTTATTGTCGGTGACTTCAACCTCCCTGTTAAGAATCCCACTGCCTCCTCTGCAAGACAACTTCTGCAACTCACTTCCTCTTTTGACCTGTCACAATGGACTGACTCTCCCACTCACAAAGATGGTAACTCCCTTGATCTGATTTTCAGTTATCGATGCACTCTCAAACTTCACAAACTCACCTTTTCCTCTTTCTGACCACCACCTCCTCACTCTTACCATCACCTCCCTCCCTACAACTCTCCCTCCTTCTACCCCTCACACTAAACTTCACAGAAGAATCAAGTAATTAGATCAGCAACAGCTCCCTAGCTCTCTAGAACCTCTTCTCTCTTTCATCCCCTCCTTTTCCTGTCCTGATGAATCCATCTGCCACTATAACTCCACCCTTACATCAGTCCTTGATAACCTGGCCCCACCTACCATAACTCAGAAAACATACACTGATCCTCAGCCCTAGCATACTCCTCTGACACGGTACCTATGCAGATGTTCCCGTACGGCTGAGCAATACTGGAGAAAATCTTGGAGTACTGCTGACTTTCTTCACTATAAGTTCATATTGAACTCTTACTATTCTGCCCTTAATCTATATAAGCAACATTACTTCTCCACTCTTATCTCTACTCTTTCTTCAAACCCAAAACGTCTGTTCTCCACATTCAAAACTCTTCTCCGCCCACCCCCACCTCAACTTTTCTCTCAGCCCAACATTTTGCCAGCTACTTCAACAACAAAATCGACTCCATCAGAAATAAAATCAGCTCTCAACATACTAGCGGTCTCCCTCCCTCTCAAAAGCTCAAAATCATCCAAAACCCACATAGCCATAAATTTAGATCTTTTGCCCCTGTTACAGAGGATGAAGTTTCTGCCCTTATACTATCCTCTCACCTCACTACCTGTCCCCTCGACCCCATCCCCTCACAACTACTCCCCTCCCTCTCTTCTACCCTTACCCCTATACTCACACACATCTTCAACCTCTCCCTCAGCACTGGTATAGTTCCCACATCTCTTAAGCATGCATTAGTCACATCTATCCTCAAAAAAACCTTCTCTCGATCCAACCTCCCCATCCAACTACCGCCCTATTTCCCTACTACCTCTTGCTTCAAAGCTTCTTGAAAAGCTAGTATATGCACGTCTATCCTATTTCCTTACACTAAACTCCCTCCTTGACCTACTGCAATTTGGATTTCGCCCCCTTCACTCAACAGAGACAGCAATTATTAAGGTCACCAACGACATACATACATCAAAAGGCCACTTCTTTCTACTTATCCTCCTTGATCTGTCTGCAGCGTTTGATACTATCGAACACCCTCTTTTGCTCCATACACTCCAATCCTTCGGCATCTGTGACACAGCTCTCTCTTGGTTCTCTTCCTATCTGTCTAACCGTATCTTTAGTGTAGCCTTCTCTGGGGCATCCTCTGCCCCGTTACCTCTTTCTGTTGGGGTACCTCAAGGCTCTTTCCTCGGTCCCCTTCTCTTCTCAATCTACACGTCATCACTAGGTTCCTTAATAAAGTACCATGGGTTTCATTATCCTTTGTATCCCAACAATACCCAAATCTACCTCTCTGCACCAGAACTACCTCCTTCCTTGCTAACCCATGTTACTGTCTCTCTCATATCTCATCTTAGATGTCCTCTCACTATCTCAAGCTAAATCTCTCCAAAACTGAGCTCCTTATTTTTCCCCCTTCTTCCAAAATCTCCACCCCCCATGTCTCTATAACTGTTGATAACTCCATCATTACCCCAACCTCACATGCCCGATGTCTTGGGGTCACACTGGACTCAGATCTTTCTTTCATTCCTCACATTCAGTCCTTGGCTAAAGTCTGCCGCTTCCACCTTAAAAAACATTGCTAAAATTAGACATTTCCTTACACAAGACACAACAAAGATTTTAATCCACTCTCTCATCCTCTCCCGCCTCAACTACTGCAACTCTATCCTCTCTGGTCTCCCTAGCTGCCACCTAGCTCCTTTACAATCCATAATGCATGCCTCTGCCAGGCTCATCTTCATTGCACGTCGCTCTTCATCTGCCGCACCTCTCTGCCAATCCCTTCACTGGCTTCCTCTTGCCTTCAGGATTAAACACAAAATTCTCACTCTGACACACAAAGCCCTCAATTGCACTGCTCCCCCCTACATCTCAGACCTTGTCTCCAGATACTCTCCCTCCCGTCCCCTTCGCTCATGATCTCCTACTCTCCTCCTCTCTTGTTACCTCCTCACATTCCCGTCTACAAGATTTCTCCAGATTGGCTCCCATCTTATGGAACTCTCTGCCTCGCTCCACAAGAATCTCCCTAGTTTTAAAAGCTTCAAGTGCTCCCTGAAGACTCTACTATTCAGGGATGCTTGCAACCTACACTAACCTTCCTATCTCCACTGCTATCCCCTAAAGCCCCATAGCATGTAAGCCTATGAGCCCAGCTGTTTGTAGTTCACCTTCATAAGAGCTGACTACAACAGTGCAACTCTCGGCAGGACCCTCTCTCCCCATTTGATCCCTGTAATTTTTTTTATATACCACTTATGTTCATAGCGCTGCAGAACCTGTTGGTGCTCTACAAATTCCTGATAATAATAATATTAATAATAAATACTTAAATGATAAAACTGAGCAACATTGTTGCAGCATTATTACAAATAAAATTGCGTTGTATATCATATTGGAATTGATTGCATGATATTGCGTACCATAGTCTGACATGTAGGAATTCAAGTACGAGAATAGGGGCATATTTGTCAAGCTCCATACGGAGCTTGAAGCCATGTGTTTCCGGCGACCCTAAAGACCACTGCTCCTTAACCTGTCTGCCTGCTTAGAGGCGGCAGACAGACATCGCCAGAAATCAACCCGATCGAATACGATCGGGTTGATTGACTCCCCCTGCAGGGGGCGGCATTGCACCAGCAGTTCACAAGAACTGCTGGTGCAATGATAAATGTCGAGAGCGTACACTGTCGGCATTTATTGATATGTAGCGGACAAGATCCGCAATATCGGATCATGTCCACTCGCACATTAATAAATAGGCCCCATTGACTGTACTTAGACTATTTATTTGTACACCAGTACTCATTGCAACATATTTGTATAATATTATATATACTGCATAACAAATGTATATGATATAAGTGACAAAGATTCAAGCGCCTAACAAATAATCAGAACCGTATACACAATAGGATATACAGGTATAACCTTCTGCATTTTAATACCTATTTTGAATTTTTAGAATAATCTCATAATAAAAGTTATGTTTTAACTTGCACTCCTCAGTGCTAACCAGTAAACCTGGGGATATTACACCTAACGTTTTTTTGATAAAGACAACCTAATAATGGAAATTTTAAAACTTTATCTGGTGGAGTCCTAGAAAGTGTATACTTGGGCCAGTACTTACTTAAACTGACAGTTTAGACAATTGAACTTATTATACACAGCACCCGTCCCAGTTTATTGCATAGTATTAATGATATTCAAATAAAAAGTACACAAATAGCACACAGAGGAACACTAAGGTATAACCAATTTTAATAAAATGTAGCTTTGGTTTTTCTCTATACAAGGGATGATTGAAAAGCCATGCTCTTGTGCAATTGGTTGCGCGAGAGCAGTCGGAATGGCGGCACCAGGCAGTTCCTTGTGTAATGTTAAATGCACCGCAATGCCGGGTGGACAAGATTCCCGAAAACAAACTTTGTCTGTCCTTCAAAAGACGTGGCCCTATTTTAGTAGCAGGATTGACATACTGGTTTTAAAAACCCTAGAAGGAAAAGATTGGTAACAAAACGTAAGACTGAAATCTATGCCTAGGATTTTTTATTTAAAAAGATATATAATCCCTTTATTTACCATTACCCAGTTTTGCATAACCAACACTGATAGTTACTTTTTACCTCTGTAATTACCTTGTATCTAAGCTTCTGCCTCCTTATCTCAAATCTTTTGACGGACTTGCATTTTAGGCAATTAGTGCTGACTCTTAAATAACTCCACATGCGTCAGCACAATGTTATTTATATAAAAAACATAAACCAACGCCCTCTAGCTGTGAACAAGTGTCAAATTAATTCAGATAAGAGGCGGCCTTCAATGGCTTATAAATTAGCTTATGCGCCTACCTAGGTTTAGCTTTCAACTAAGAATACCGAGAGAACAAAGCATATTTGATGATTAGAAAGTTTTTTTGTTTTTTTTTATTAAGTGCCCTATCTGAATCATGAAAGTTTAATTTGGACTTTACTATCCCTTTAATACAGAATTTTACTGAATTGTTAACGTTGCCTAAATATTGAGCTAAATGGCAATTTACAGAAGCACCTTTAACAATAATGTGATTAGATTGGTACAAGACAGCTAATAATAATAATTCTTTAACGATGCATTGTGTTAACAAGGTCACTGTGACACATGGCAATACAACCTGAATAATGCTTTCCTATTATATACACGGATAAAGTGGTTATTACTGAGTGCTTGGAACTAAACACCCATCACATCGGACAACTATGAATAAAGAATCCCATTCTTTGTGAACAGTGCACTACCAATAGCAACTAAACAATTAAGTTATTATTCTAAGAAAACGTCTGGGGTTCTTTTTTTTTGGGAGGGGGGGGTGATGTGTGACTATTATGTTTTTTTCTGTGTAGTCTGACCTATCAATTATCTTGTACTAAAAATAAAATGTTACAGAAATGTAGCTGTACTTCATGAACAATGAAGTATGAATAAATAGATTTAGCAGCAAGCAATGCAGAATCTAATGATCATATAATGTTGTTTTTTTTCAACATGATCAAGCCTGCTGTTAAATATTTTTTTATAGTATTGTGTGTGTAAAATATGTTATAGTAAATACAAAATATATATGTAATTCCCACATCCCAGTTATCTGTACAACAAACGTTCTTAAAGGGACAGTAAAGTAAAAAATTAAAGGGGCACTGAACCCAAATTTTTTATTTAATGATTCAGATAGAGCATGCAATTTTAAGCAACTTTCTATTTTACTCCTATTATCACATTTTCTGCGTTCTCTTGCTATCTTTATTTGAAAAACAAGGCATCTAAGCTTTTTTTTATTGGTTCAGCACTCTGGACAGCACTTTTTTATTGGTGGATGAATTTATCCACCAATCGGCAAAAATGGGCCGGCATCTAAACTTACATTCTTGCATTTCAAATAAAGATACCAAGAGAATGAAGAAAATTTTAGAGTAAATTAGAAAGTTGCTTAAAATTTCATGCTCTATCTGAATCACAAAAGAAAAAATTGGGTTCAGTGTCCCTTTAAGCTTTTATGGTTTAGATAAAGCATGCACTTTAAAAACAAAAAATCAAATTTACTTATTTTATCAAATTTGCTTTGTTCTCTTGGTAGGCTTTGTTAAAAAGCAAACCTAGGTTAGGCTCATAGTATCTCAGGAGTGTACATGTGTCTCTATGGCAGCAGTGTTTGCAATAATGTATAAAATTACTAAAAAAGGTTGCACAATTTGCTGCAAACACTGCTGCCATAAAATGCTAAATACACATGCACGTATCTGAAATCCCATGAGCCTTCCTAGGGTCACTCTTCAGCAAAGGATACCAGAAGAATGAAGAAAATGTGAAAGTTGAAGCAAATTGAAAAGTTGTTTAAAATGGCATACTCTTACTCATGAAAGTTTAATTTTGACGTTACTGTACCTTTAAACTTAATCATATATTAAAACATGAGCCCCAATGTCAGAGTGCAGAAGACCCAATAATTTAAGAGTAGAGACAGTAAAAACATTCTTATACAGAAGGGAAAAAAATGTGGTTAAACCACAATAAAAACATAATACGCATCAGCGGTGAGACACCCTAGGAGGTTGTGCCTAAAAATTCCAGGCAATGAATTGTCCCTTCCAGCTGTAGCATCACCACCTGTTTTTGAAAAATGTATTAAAATCATCTTTTTTTTTCTCTACAGCAACTTTATAATTTTAAAACCTGTGTTTTAGACATTCAGCCCTTCTTCTTTTGCCCGTACATAAATCATCCCTGATTTCTACCCATAGATAATTTTTGCCACTGTTAATTACAAATGAATAAGCAGCAAATCACACCCTTATCAATATATTTTTATTGTGACTGTTGGAGCCCTTTGTATGTCAGAGAATAGGTAAATCCTTACAAGGAGCTGCTGGTCAGCCTAATCTTCCGCCTCTGTTCTTGACTCATTCCAAGAGGGACCTGTTTTATTTATTTATTTTTTTTCTATTGGATTTTTTTCAGTGTAGTCTGTTTTCCTTTTTCTTCCCAACTATCCTTAACATCCTTGACCTCCTCCTCTTTATTATCCCCCTCTCCTCTGACCTCCTCCTCTTTATTATCCCCATCTCTCTTACCCTCCTCCTCTTTCTTACCCCCTCTCCTCTGACCCTCCTCCTCTTTATTACCCCTCTCCTCTGACCCTCCTCCTCTTAATTATCCCCCTCTTCTTTGACCTTCTTCCTCTTTATTATCCCCCTCTCCTCTGACCCTCCTCCTCTTTATTATCCCCCTCTCCTCTGACCCTCCTCCTCTTTATTATCCCCATCTCCTCTGACCCTCCTCCTCTTTATTACCCCCTCTCCTCTGACCCTCCTCCTCTTAATTATCCCCTTCTCCTTTGACCCTCTTACTCTTTATTATCCCCCTCTCCTCTGACCCTCCTTCTCTTTATTTTCCCCCTCTCCTCTGACCCTCCTCCTCTTTATTACCCCCTCTCCTCTGACCCTCCTCTTAATTATCCTCCTCTTTTTTGACCCTCTTCCTCTTTATTATCCCCCTCTCCTCTGACCCTCCTCCTTTTTATTACCCCCTCTCCCCTGACCCTCTGTCAGGGTTTTTACCTGTTTTGTTTGCCATGTGCTGCTGGCAGCCATTTTACTCACCTCTCTTGCAGACTATGGTGCATTGTGGGGGATGCTGCTCATTTCCTGCACTTCCTTTTAGGGCCAGACTGGTGTGCATCATCCGCGTGAGACAGAATGCAGTCTCAGAATTGTGATGTCATCATTTATTATTTAAAGGGCCTCTGTTCAGTATGCTTTGCCTTTGCGTTGTCTCAGACCTGTTTGTGAGAGCTCCTGTATATTACCTGGCTATCTGACGTCCCTCCTGGTTATTGATTCCTGGCTTGTTCCTGACTCTGCTATTTTCCTTGTTCCTGATTCCGGCTCGTCTGACTACTCGCTTTGGCCCCTGACTCGGCTCGTCTGACTATTCGCTTTGGCTCCTGACTCGGCTCGTCTGACTACCAGCTCTGGTTTTTGATTCCTGGCTTGTTATTTTACTTGTGGACTTTTTATAATTTTTTGCTATTAATAAAGGTGTGATTATTTTTGCACTTCTCGTCTCAGTCTGATTCCTGGCACTCTGACATTACGCAAAGGCCATGAATCCTGATGGTGCTGATAATCCATCTTTACCTGCCATCATTTCCAGGATGGATGTACAGGATCACCGCATGGATCAATTTGCACTAGCCCTGCAAACCCTGCTGACTCGCACTGCACATTTGGACCAAAATGTCCCGCAAGTTATGGCTGCTCCTGTTTCCGCTGCTGCACCTAGTCCTACCAGGAGCATGTCCAGTTCTGAACCTCTACCTCAGCGATATGGAGGCGATCTAAATCAGTGCAGAGGGTTTTTGAACCAGGTTGGCATTTACTTTGAGATGTTGCCTCAGGCGTTTCCCTCTGACTGAGCTAAGGTGGGATTTCTCATCTCTTTACTCTCTGACACAGCTCTTGCCTGGGCTAATCCCTTGTGGGAGACTAATAAACCTGTGATTTCAAATTACCCTGAATTTGTGGCCTCCTTTCAAAGGGTATTTGATGTTCCGGCTCGCTCCTCCTCTGCTTCTTAACGACTCATGTCCATTCAGCAAGGTACAAGATCTGTTGCTCAGTATGCCATTGAGTTCCGTGCACTTGCCGCAGAGGTAGGTTGGAACAATGAAGCCCTTGTTGCCGCCTTCTTTCATGGGCTCTCTGATGCGATTAAAGACGAAGATGCTGCCAGAGATTTACAAGAGGATCTTGAGGCATTGGGGTCTTTTTGATCCTAATCAACATCAGACTAAGTGAGAGGCCCTCTTTCAAGGAGCGCTTGTGGAAGCCTCCTGTTCCGTTGTCTCCTACATGTTCGTTCCCACCCATGCCTCCCTCTCCTCCCTTGCCTCCTGGTCCCGAGTCACCAGGTACTGCTGAGCCCATGCAGTTGGGATTCACGCGTTTCTCCGCAGCGGAGAGGGCCTTTAGGAGGAGTGAGGGGCTCTGCCTCTATTGTGGGTTACAGGGCCACCTTTTGAAGTCTTGTCCTACACGGCCGGGAAACGCTCACACCTAAGGTCCTGTCGGGGCAGACCTTGGGTGGTTTATCCTCGTCCCCGGAACCGCTAAAGGAGAAACCTTTGGTCACGGTTGTCCTTTCCTGGGTGGACTCCTCCATAGTCACCCAGGCTCTTGTTGACTCCGGTGCTGCGGGCTATTTCATTGACAGTGCTTTTGTATCAAAACACACCATTCCTATTTTGCCTCGGTCCGTTCCGCTTGCTATTGAGGCCATTGATGGCAGGCCCTTCAGCCCGCATTCGTTACTCACGAAACTGCTCCATTGTCCATGGCTGTAGGGGCTCTCCATTTTGAAACCCTCCAGTTCCAGGTGATAAACTCTCCACATTTTCTGGTTGTTCTGGGTTATCCCTGGCTCCAAAAGCACAATCCCAGTCTCGACTGGCGCAGGTCCGAAATTTTGTTGTGGTCTCCGAAATGTATTTCCACTTGTCTTCGGAAATCAGTTAGTCTTGTGCACTTCTTTGGTATCTCAATTGCCAGAGGAGTACCGAGAGTTCCTAGACGTTTTTGACAAGGTGCGTGCCAGTACGTTGCCTCCTCACCGGTTTTACGATTGTGCAATAGACCTGCAACCTGGAGCCATTCCTCCTCAGGGCTGGGTTTACCCTCTGTCTGTTGCGGAGAATTGTGCTATGGAGGAGTATGTTGCCGATGCTCTGTCGCGGGGGATTATCCGCAAATCCTGCTCTCCTGCAGGGCTGGCTTCTTCTTTGTGAAGAAAAAGGGTGGCGAGTTAAGACCATGCATCGATTATAGGGGTCTTAATCGTCTTACCATTAAGAATGCTTACCCTATTCCGCTCATTACGGAACTTTTTGACCGCCTCAAGGGAGCTATGGTCTTTACTAAACTTGATTTGAGAGGAGTGTACAATCTCGTTAGGATCAAGGAGGGCCACGAATGGAAAACAGCATTGAACACCAGGAGCGGGTATTATGAGTATCTTGTAATGCCCTTTGGCCTATGTAATGGTCCTGCTGTTTTCCAGGAATTTATAAATGATGTCCTACGAGATATGTTGCAACAGTGTGTTGTGGTGTACTTAGACAACATCCTCATACACTCACCCACACTTGAGGCTCATCGTTCTGATGTTACACAGGTTCTTCAGAGACTACGTGAGAACGGCCTGTTTTGTAAACTCGAGAAGTGTTAGTTCCATCAGACTCAAGTAACCTGCCTAGGTTATGTTATCTCAGTTGCAGGGTTCTCCATGGATCCTGACAAGTTATCTGCAGTTCTGCAATGGCCTCGCCCAGTTGGTCTTCGGTCTATTCAACGTTTTTTGGGGTTCGCCAATTACTATAGAAAGTTTATTAAAAACTTTTCTTCCTTGGTCAAACCTATCACAGACATGACCCGTAAAGAGAATTATCCACTCCATTGGTCACCTACTGCTATTAAGGCCTTTGATAGTCTTAAGACTGCCTTTGCTGCCACTCCAGTTCTGGCTCATCCTAACCCTGTCCTGCCTTTTGTTCTTGAGGTCGATGCGTCTGAGACTGGAGTAGGTGCCCTCTTGTCTCAACGTCCTACGCCTGACGGTTCCTTGCGTCCGTGGGGTTTCTTCTCTAAGAAATTGTCTCCAGCGGAGAGCAATTATGAAATTGGCGACAGGGAATTACTGGCTATAATTTTGGCACTCAAGGAATGGAGGCATCTTCTCAAGGGTACTAGCGTGCCAGTGCTCATTCTTACTGACCACAAGAATTTAAATTATCTTTCTGAAGCAAAACATTTGTCACCCCGACAGGCCAGATGGGCGCTATTTTTGTCTCGGTTTAATTTTGTGGTCTCCTACCTGCCTAGTAGTAAGAATATTAGGGCTGATGCCTTCTCTCGACAATTTTCGCCTCTGTCCAAGGAGGAGTCTGTACCTACTTCAGTTATACCTCCTGGCCATATTTTGGCTACCATACGTACTAATTTGACTTCTCCCTTGGGGGAGGAGATCCTGGCTGCACAAACCAATGCACCTCCTGAGAAACCTAGTGGTAAGTGTTTTGTTCCTGAGAATCTTCAAACTAAACTTTTGCACACTTACCACTGTCCTAAAGCCGCAGGTCACCCAGGCAAGAACCAAATGATTTGGTCTGTCACTCGACAATTCTGGTGGCCAGGTCTTCATTCTGATGTTGCTGTGTATGTTGCCTCCTGCTCAGTTTGTGCACAGAATAAGACTCCTCAACGTCTTCCTGTGGGTCTTCTTCAACCTATTGCTAATGGTGAGTGTCCTTGGACACATCTTTCCATGGACTTCATTGTCGAGCTCCCTGTTTCCATTGGCAATACTGTTATCCTTATGGTGGTTGACCGTTTTTCTAAAATGTCACATAGCATTCCCTTGAAGAAGTTGCCTACCGCTCAGAAACTTGCTTCAATTTTTGCCCGGGAGGTCTTCCGTTTACGTGGGTTACTCAAGGAGATAGTGTCGGACCAGGGTAGCCAGTTTGTCTCCAGATTTTGGCGTTCCTTTTGTGCTCAAATGGGGATCCAGCTTTCCTTCTCCTCGGCATATCACCCTCAATCCAATGGGGCTGCGGAACGGTCTAATCAAGCTCCATTGCTATGTCTCAGATCGCCACAATATTTGGTCTGAACTGTTGCCTTGGGCTGAGTTTGCTCGTAATAGTGCTATTAATGCTTCCTCCAAGTTATCCCCGTTCATGGCGAATTATGGGTTTCAACCATCCTTGTTGCCCGATTCATTCATGTCTCAGAGTATTCTGGCTTTGGAGGAGCATCTCCGCCAACTCTGTTCCAAGTGGGTGCAGATTCAGGATTGCCTTCATCGTTCTATGCAGCACCAAAAGTTCCAGGCTGATCGTAGGCGTCTGCCCGCGCCTTCCTACCAGGTTGGTGAGAGAGTTTGGCTGTCCTCCCGCAACTTGAACCTTCGTGTGTGCCTTCCAATTAACTGGCTCCCCGTTATGTTGGTCATTTTCGAATACTCCGACGGGTCAATCCTGTGGCTTACGCTCTTGACCTTCCTCCTGCAATGCGCATCTCCAATGTTTTTCATGTCTCCCTCTTGAAACCATTGGTTTGTAATCAGTTTACTACTGTGTTGCCTCGTCCCCGTCCTATCTTTGTTGA
This sequence comes from Bombina bombina, assembly GCF_027579735.1. Lineage (NCBI taxonomy): Eukaryota > Metazoa > Chordata > Amphibia > Anura > Bombinatoridae > Bombina > Bombina bombina. Next base: position 1,180,615,963 of record NC_069501.1, on the reverse strand, counting down.
CAACCATGAGGAGTATGAGATCAGCAGCATTATTGACTCTCGTATGTCCAGGGGCCGGGTACAGTATTTGGTTCACTGGAGGGGCTACGGTCTGGAGGAGCGCTCATGGGTTCCCTCCTCTGATGTTCATGCGCACCCCCCCTCCGTGCCTTCCATGCCCGTTTCCCCAATAAGCCTTTTGTCCTCCTGCGGGGGAGGGGTCGTTGAGGGGAGGGTACTGTCAGGGTTTTTACCTGTTTTGTTTGACATGTGCTGCTGGCAGCCATTTTTCTCACCTCTCTTGTAGACTATGGTGCATTGTGGGGGATACTGCTCATTTCCTGCACTTCCTTTTATGGCCAGACTGGTGTGCATCATCCATGTGAGACAGGATGCAGTCTCAGAATTGTGATGTCATCACTTATTATTTAAAGGGCCTCTGTTCAGTATGCTTTGCCTTTGCGTTGGCTGTTTTCCTTGTTCCTGATTCCGGCTTGTCTGACTACTCGCTTTGGCTCCTTACTCGGCTCGTCTGACTATTCGATTTGGCTCCTGACTTGGCTCGTCTGACTACCAGCTCTGGTTTTTGATTCCTGGCTTGTTATTTGACTTGTGGACTTTTTATTATTTTTTGCTATTAATAAAGGTGTGATTATTTTTGCACTTCTCGTCTCAGTCTGATTCCTGGCACCCTGACACCCTCCTCCTCTTTATTATCCCCCTCTCCTCTAACCCTCCTCCTCTCTATTATCCCCCTCTCCTCTGACCCTCCTCCTCTTTATTACCCCCCTCTACTCTGACCCTCCTCCTCTTTATTATCCCCCTCTCCTCTGACCCTACTCCTCTTTATTATCCCCCGCTCATTTGACCCTCCTCCTCTTTATTATCACCATTTCCTCTGACCCTCCTCCTCTTTATTATCCCCCTCTCCTCTAACCCTCCTCCTCTTTATATCCCTCTCTTCTCTGACCCTCCTCCTCTTTATTATCCCCTCTCCTCTGACCCTCCTCCTCTTTATTATCCACCTCTCCTCTGACCCTCCTCCTCTTTATTATCCCCCTCTCCTCTAACCCTCCTCCTCTTTAATACCCCCCTCTCCTTCAACCCTCTTCCTCTTTATTATCCCCCTCCTTTGACCCTCTTCCTCTTTATTATCCCCTCTCCTCTGACCCTCCTCCTCTTTATTATCCCCCTCTCCTCTGATCCTTCTCTTTATTACCCCCCTCTCCTCTAACCCTCCTCCTCTTTATTATCCCCCTCTTCTTTGACCCTCCTCCTCTTTATTATCCCCCTCTCCTCTGACCCTCCTCCTTATTATCCCCCTCTCCTCCTCCTCTTTATTATCCCCCTCTCCTCTGACCCTCCTCCTCTTTATTATCCCCCTCTCCTCTGACCCTCCTCCTCTTTATTATCCCCCTCTCCTCTAACCCTCCTTCTCTTTATTATCCCCCTCTCCTTTTTATTATCATCATTACCTCTGACCCTCCTCCTCTTTATTATCCCCCTCTTCTCTGACCCTCCTCCTCTTTATTATCCCCCTCTCCTCTAACCCTCCTCCTCTTTATTATCCCCCTCTCCTATGACCCTCATCCTCTTTATTATCCCCCTTTCCTCTGACCCACCTCCTCTTTATTGTCCCCCTCTCATCTGACCATCCTCCTCTTTTTCATCCCCCTCTCCTCTGACCCTTCTCCTCTCTATCATCCCATTCTCTGACGCTCACTTATCTTTTATCTAATTTTTCTTTGAGCCCCTCCTCTCTATCATTCACCTCTGACCCTCTCCTCTCTGTTTGGAACTTGAAGGGACAACTTTCCATGTTACTTCTATTATCTAATTAGCTTTGTCTTCTAGGTATTCTTTGTTGAAAAGCATACTTAAGTAGGCTCAGGAGCTGGGCGCTAGCTGCTGATTGATGGCTGCACATATATATATCTCTTATCATTGGCTTACCAATCTGCTCAGCTAGTTCCCAGTAGTGCATTGCTTCTGCTTCAGTAAAGGATACCAAGAGAATGAAGCAAAATTGATATTAGAAGTACATTGGAAAGTTGTTTAGAATTGTACTTCAAGAAGCTAAGAGCTAAAAGCCTGGTTTAAGGGATGCAGTCTGTTTAGAGAATATACATTAAAATCCTATTCACAGTATGGAAAATGTGTAGTAAAAATAATCAGCAATATGTGAATTTACATTACACAGTAAAATTATGTTTTAAAGTGCACAGAAAAAAAATGTATCTAATGTACACTTTAAAAATCATAGTTAACATGCAATGTAATTTCTAAATATAAAGTTAAAATCATACCAAAAATACCAAAATTCAAAGTGTAATTTATTTTTGTGTTAGTAAAAGGAATCTCACAACTGTAGCAAGTTGGCTGAACAGGGGGTTGATTGGGCATGCCTAAAGTTCTCTCGCAGGTCTTACTGGATTATCTAAGCAAGATGAACCTACGGGTCTCACTGTTAGGTTTTTTCAAAATGTGCGAAGTAGTGATTGTACAGATACAAGCAGACATATGTGCAAAACTAGAAGCAAATGCAAGGTAAAGTCCAGGAAATAAAAAAATTGCTTTATATATGTTTAAAAAATCTTACTGGTGCCAGGTGTTCCCTTTGACATTCGGTCTCCTCTGCAAAACTCTGTATTCCAGAGTCTAGATGGATTCATTTTCTATGGGAAGCAGCTTGCCATTTACATGGTCTATCAGGTTTAGAGCCCTATTTTAGAGAATAGAGGGAAGTCTGCCCATGTGAGAGTTGGCATGCTATTTCACTCCATTAGATAGTCGTCCCTCTGTGCTGATAGGATGATAAGCAGAACTGCCTCTATTTTATTGGTTGATAGTTACAAGCATATAAAAATTTTGTTTTGTCAGTACAGAAACAAAAACTTACTATAATACATTTTATAAAACATACTAAATCTATATGCCACCAAGAAAAAAATGACAGCCCCTTTAAGCATTTTTTTTAAATTTCTGGTATTTTTATGCAAATTAAAAAAAAAATAAATAATAATACTTTATATTTTTATGTTGCCTTGTTTAATTTTGGAATCCTAAATTATTTTGATTGTTCTTATTTATTTGATAGTTTCAACTGGTCTCAGTTTTTTTATGTATTACTTTGATTTTTATTTGTCTGATGTTCCCAGCTGTCTTGTGCTATTTAATATTTTATTCAGATAACAAATACATCAGTTCTTCAATTCTGCATTGTTGGCTGACTTTATAATTAATGCAGAAGGGAAGCCCAATGTATATTTAATGTTGTTATTCACGCTGTCTATGATCACCAGCAAATTCTTACTTTAAAGGGTTCAGTCACGCTGCTTCTCCATACAAATTATTGCACCAGTACTTGGCAAAGCGTTAGGGTTTCTCCACTATTTTAATGAATACGTTGTTTCTCCGTACAGCTTACATGAAATAACCAGGGGCACTTTCATTCGTTAAAATAGTTAAAGACGCTTCCTTTGTAAAATTATTACCATTTAGTGATGGTAAACATCATGCCGTTCCTCCACCCGCATCTCATACTTGATTTTTGTCTTTTAAAATGAATCCGGCTTAATCCAATCGTTGCGTGCCCCCTTTGATTTCCAGCTCGTGGGGCACGCAACAATTGGATGAAGCCGGATTTGTCATAGAAGGCAAAAATCAAGTATGAGATGCGGGCGGAGGAACGGCTTGATGTTTACCATCATTAAATGGTAATAATTTAGAGTGTTGAACCTAAAATGGACTGGCCTCTAAGCTTTACATTCCTGCTTTTTAAATAAAGATAGTAAGAAAATGAAAAAATAATAATAGGAGTAAATTAGAAAGTTGATTAAAATTGCATGCTCTATCTGAATCATGAAAGAAAAAAAATTGGGTTTTGTATCCCTTTAAACTTTCATGATATAGATAGACTTTTCAGTTTACTTCTTTTATTAAACAAACTTTGTTTTTTTGGTATCCTTTATTAAAAAGCACACCTAGTACTTAGTGTTAGGAGCAGTAATGCACTACTGGGAGCTAGCTGGTAATTGGCTGCAATGCACATATGCCTCTTATCATTGGCTTACTGGATTTGTTCTGTTAGGTCCCAGGAGTGCATTGCTGCCCTGGAAGTGATTTAACTATGTGTTTAATCATTTTGCAGAGGTTAAAGGGACATGAAACTCAAAATGTTTCTTACATGATTCAGATAAAAGTTTCCAATTTACTTCTATTATCAAATTTGCTTTGTACTCTTGTTATTCTTTGTTGGAGAGATATATAGATAGGTAGCGTGCACATGCCTGAAGCACTACATGACAGGAAATAGTGCTGCCATCTAGTGGTCTTGCTAATGTATAACGTTGCAACACTGCAGACACGTGCATGCTTTTGAACTTACCTTTCTGCTTTTCGACAAAGGATAACAAGAAAACAAAGAAACTGTGATATTAGAAGTACGTTGGAAAGTTTTTTTAAATTGTATGCTCTGTCAGAATCATGAAAGAAAAAATGTTGTTTTATGTCCCTTTAAACACATAGTTATATGCATGCAATACTAAAAAACATACAGTAGAATATAGATGAACTGAAGCTCTTTAAGCTGCGTGTAGCACTGGCTAATACAGAACGTGTTATGCTATTCTGTTGACTTCCTTTCCAAAAAGACTTCTGCTGACTAATGTGCTGAAGCCTCATAAATAAATTACGTCTCTAATACAAAATATTGCCAGGGAGAGGGAAGTTTGCTATTCCAGTATTGTATTTCTTTCCCGTGTATCTAAAGTGTGGTAACATTTAGCAATGTGTGCACTTCATCAAAGGCTTTTTTTACTTATTGAAATTCCTGTAACTATTTCTGTTTACAGGCACTGACATTTATTTTGTCTACTAGAACTATAAATTCTCAGCAATATTTAAATATCTTATTATTCTGCCTATTTCTGGTGATATTGTCTGAATCCTTACAAAACCTGTATAGAACTTTATTAGTTTTATTAGTATTTGTCATTCAAAATATCTGCTACTAGATCATTTGTTGAACCATAATTCTTAATTTATTCCAAAATATGAATCTATTTATATTTTAGAAGCATGCTATGTTACCATGGTAATTTCTGTTGTCTTAATGAGCATAAAAGGCCGTTGTCATTTTATCCTCTACGGGATGCCTTATTATCTGATGTCCTGAGAATTAAGCTGCACAAACGCTGAATTCCTAAGTAATAAATACATATTTTTTGCTTTTCACTTTGCAGTATCAAAAATGAATGTGCATATATAGCTTTATTACACCTATAGCATTTGTAATAATTGGAAACTTTTGTTTATTCACATGCAACATTCAACACTATGGAGATTATTTTTTTAAAGGGACACTAAACCCCAAAATTTTCTTTCATGAATCAGATAGAGAATACAAATTTATACAACATTCCAATTTACTTCTATTATCTAATTTGCTTCATTCTTTAGATATCTTTTGTTCAAGAAATAGCAATGCACATGGGTGAGCCAATCACATCAGGCATCTATGTGCAACCACCAATCAGCAGCTACTGAGCCTATCTAGATATGCCTTTCAGCAAATGATATCAAGAGAACGAAGCAAATAAGATCATAGAAGTAAATTAGAAAGTTGTTTAGAATATTGTAAGCTCTTTCTAAATCATGAAAAAAATGGGGTTCATGCCCCCTTAAGAAAGGTAAGTGTCTGCCATGAATAATGCTAAGGTCCATTTTTATAAATTCACATCTAAATCCACTTTGTGTCCATATCACCCTTATATATAAGCTTACCTTGCAACTCTGGAAAACTATAAACATAAATCTGGAAACCTGTGGTTTAGTGTTTGTATTATGTGAAAATTAGGCTTAGCCAACCAGGGAGGGTCTGAGAAGCCTGTCATGCTTTAGATTTGGGTACAGTTTGACTGTTGGTTGTTATGGTTACAATTATTAGAAATGTCCAGTAATAGTGTATTTCAGATGTTGATGTACAAGTTGTAAGTTCACTGTACCGACGCCAAAATTGGGAAAAAAATCAAATTACAACCAAACCAAACAATTGTAAAGGGCAAAAAATAATTAATAAACATGGATCAAAAGCACTAAATAATTGTAACAAGTATTTAGTTCTTTTGATCCATTTTTACTAAATGTCATGGGCTGCAGAGGTCCTAGGATTATTTGAAGTAATAGAACTGTGGGGGCGGGGTATAGACAGTTGCAATCAAGATGGCTGTGTAAAGCGGAAGCTCTGCTATAGCAGTCAGAAAGGGGACCTACCATGTAGAGAGGACAGAGCAGTATTGGGATAATATCCTATGGTTACTTGTGGCCGCTAATTAGATCTTGGAAACACCAGCAGAGCAGCTCATCTTACAGAGCTTCAAGACCTCGCGACCACCATCTTCACCACAACCTGCTGCAGTGGCAGGCGATCATAACTAGGAACCAATAAGAAGCTCTAGCGCTGCCATTCTTATGACGGTGAGTACAGGAGATTGATGGCTGTATAAAAAAGTGTGGAAGCCTATATAGAGCACACAGCATACAATGATAGAAGGTACGAAATTAAGCTGTACATATTTAAGGCTCAAAACACAAGCTTTTAAAGTTATTATTGTCAAGTTGAGCACACATTTACACCTATTTCAAGGATAGAATACCTGATTATGACGAGTGTTACCTGACTGGGCATACATCCCTCAAAGCCATACATTTTCCTCTAAAGGAAATAATCACTTGATCAGTGACCTTTTACATATCTCCTGTGAAACACCATACTCCCAGATTCATTCTACTAATCTTCTAATGGTATGCAAGGAAAAGTCATCTAAACCGACTGCATTTTTAAATAACGCAGAGCCCTCTACTTCATCAACTATCACTAAACAGACGGGTACACTCTCATTACCAACTACCCAAGAGTTTACTACTTCTCTGACATCAGATTAATCTGTTCAAGTCCCATCTTCTCTGTTGTCCACTTTAGCCTTCTAGCAGGACATTGCTAATATAACAAGATTCTGTATCTGCAAGGAACTGACGGACCTTAAAAATTAGGTCCATACCAAAGGTTTCTGTGTAGACGCTTTGGAAGATAATGGGGAAGATCTTGATCATTTGGAGAAAAAACTAATATTTCAAACAGAAGAAATCAATTCAATTGGCTTGAGGATCTAGAGGAAAAACTTGAGAATCAGAGGAATACCAGAGTCTATATTACCTAAAGATCATCCATAATATTTGTTGGCTTTATCCACATATATGAGATAAACACTGCCCCTGCATATGATTGGGTCTGGGCAGATACGGTACTCCGCCCAAAACCACCAGACTCAGCCCTCTGAGCGATTTAATTATACCTTTAAAGATAAAGAAATTTTGCTGAATCAATCCCAGAGACATCAACCACTTGTTTCAGGGAAAATGTGTTACAGTACTTTGCAGATCTTTCGCTTTGAACTCTACAATATAGGAAATAATTTTCTTCACTGACCACTTTATTGAGGAATAAAAAAAATCCCTTATAGATGGGGTTTCCTACTCAAGTATGGGTTCTTCATGAAAACAAACACCTTGTTTGCAAACCCTAAAGGATATTGCAATGTTCTGTTCATCCCTAGGCCTAGATCCACCTGCACTCACTCTACCTGAGGAAACAAGACAACAGGAACCTTCACTGAAGTTGCAAAAGAAGGCAGAGAAATGGCATAATATAAGGACTAAGAAAAAGGGAAGTCCGGTGTTACCACCTCAACCAAAAAGATCACTTTGAGTTTATGAAGATGGATGGAGTGAGGAACTATTCCAAGTACTGAGTATTATAATATTGCCAGGATTGATTACACTTTGTCATAAAATGCTATTTATAAACTGACTCTTAGTTGAAATTAAGCCAAAGATGATGGGTTGTTTTCAAATTTTGTGTTGTTTTTCTCTCTCTCTCTCTTACTCTGCTTGTGTGTTATATATTATTGCATGATTAAGGGTTTAATAGAATAATTAAAGAGGGACTATATGGCATATTTTGTATTCAGAATACTTAGCCTCAGGTAGAAGGATGCTGCTCACAAAGTTTGGTTTTCTGTTTGTAAGTCATTATTTGTATTTATTATGGTGTTTGGTATCCAACTTTAGTTTTGTTCATATGATGACTAATGTTACTATTTCCTTATTTTCTTCTATATTAGCACACAAATCTTTCAAGTTAAAGGGATATGAAACCCAACATTTTTATTTTATGATTCAGTTATAGCATGCCGTTTTACACCACTTTCCAATGTATTTCTGTTATCTAATTTGCTTTGTTTTCTTGCTATCCTTTATTGAAAAGAGCAGCAAAGCACTACTGGGAGCTAGCTGCTGCTTGGTGGTTGCACATATATGCCTCTTGTCATTGGTTTACCTGGTGTGTTCAGCTAGCTCCCAGTAGTGCATTGCTAACCTAGCAGGGTGTAAACAGCTGGGGAAATTTGTTATTTCTATGCACACACTTAAATGGACAGTGAACCCAAATTTTTTCTTTCGTGATTCAAGAAAGGGACACTGAACCCAATTTTTTTTCTTTCTTGATTCCGACAGAGCATGTAATTTTAAGCAACTTTCTAATTTACTCCTATTATCAATTTTTCTTCATTCTCTTGGAATCTTTATTTGAAATGCAAGAATGTAAGTTTAGATGCCGGCCCATTTTTGGTGAACAACCTGGGTTGTTCTTGCTGATTGGTGGATAAATTCATCCACCAATGAGCAAGTGCTTTCCAGGGTGCTGTACCAAACAAATAGTTTAGATGCCTTCTTTTTCAAATAAAGATAGCAAGAAAACGAAGAAAAATTGATAATAGGAGTAAATTAGAAACTTGCTTAAAATTGCATGCTCTATCACGAAAAAAAAAAATTGGGTTCAGTGTCCCTTTAACTATTTTGTGAAACAAAAAAAGTCTCACAAAACACATAAAAAATACATTGAAAAGTATAGTTACTCTCATAATAGTAACAGTATCTAATACAAATTTCTAAAAAGAAAAAAATTGCTCCAAAAAAGTTATAACGGCTCAAAGATATGAGGTGTTAGAAAAAAAAATCAGGCAAAAGTGCATTTGAGCCCTTTGCAGTTAAGTAGATGAAAACATGCAAAAGCATATGCATGCAATATTAATTTGTAATAAAGTGCTATACTATGTGTTTAATGTAAATATTTCACATTCCAATGTTCTGCACATAACAGAATATGTTCTATGTATTTATTAATAGATGTTCCTATATATATCTGTATAGAGCTATACCTATATATAATCATTTATATATATATATATATATATATATATATATATATATATATATATATATATATACATATATATAGGTATACATATATTTGTTTATTTATATATATATAGATATATATAGATATATATATATATAATTAAAAATATCACCATAATTATATATAAATATGCATTTATAAAAAAAATAGAACAGATTCTATTTTCATACTGGGTTAGCCCAAATGAGAATATGCAATCGGATTTGCACGTGAGTGTTTTCCAATTTTTTTGCTCCATTGACTTCTAAGGAGGAATAAGTTAATATGATTGCGATATTCGAAATCCTGCTTTTAGCGCACAAGTGAAAACATTTTACTTCCAACTTGTAAAACAAGTGCTACCCGATACACACAAAAACCTTACTTTTAGCTGATTTAGCGCAGGAGCTGAATTATTAAATACCCCTCCACTTGTAATCTGGCCTTAAATCTTTCATTAATTGCCCTCTAACTTTATTTGAAACCCTATATTCCAATATTTAACCAAACAAAGAGTACACTCTCCAATTCCTGTAAATTTCTTAAATTCTGTTGCCTTAAGCACCGACCTAGGGCTCGTTTACATTGAGCCGTAATTACATTTGCGTGCAAACCGTTAAATAAGCTGTCGGAAGAAATATCGTTCACCGTCTTCTTCCAACGGCCCGTTATAACTCCGGACTCCGGCTGCCGAAAACATTATCGTGTCCCATACAAAGTATCAGAAGCCGCTAATATTGAAATAATACCAGGTTTCCAATGTCCGCACAAACCGTTAAAACACTGTCGGGTGCTGCCGATACATTATCAAAAATTACACCCAGGTTAACTAGGTGTAAAACAGGAAAAGGTGCTTTTTGAGACCTTTTTCCCATTTAAATCTTACTCGACACGTCAAAACCCCTCTATCCGCCATCCACCCCACATTGCAACGTATAATAAATGTACTAACCCTTAAACCGCCAACCCCCCACATCACATGGGCAACTGAGCCCAAAACGTTATGTTTTCCTCCTGGTACTGAATAAAGTTGGAACATAATTTTCTTTTGTTGTGCTGCTGGAGTTTTTTGGATCCCACATCACAACTAACTATAAAAGTTTTTAACCTCTAAACCGCCATTCCCCCAGATCACAACTAACAATAAAATGTATTAACCCTAGTCATTCACCCACAACGCAATCTACCTATTTAAACTATTAACCCCTAATCCGGCATGTCCCCACATTGCAACTAACAATAAAATGTATTAACATCTAAACAACGCCATTCCCCCACATAGCAAAGTACCTATTTAAACTAATAACCCCTAATCCGCCATCCCCCCACAACACAATCTAGCTATTTAAACTATTAACCCCTAATCCGCCATCTCCCCACAACGCAAATAACTAATCACTAACCCCCCTAACCTAACACCCCCTAAATTAACCCCATTATATAAATTAAAAAAATACTAAGTTACAATTAAAATAAAAAAATACTAACATTAATTTAAAAATAAAACCTAAGATTAAATTACAATAATTAAATCTAAAATTACAAACAATTAAAGTCTTAAATCACAGAAAAAAATAAACCAAATTATCAAAATAAAAAATTAACCTAATCTAATACCCCTATAAAAATAAAAAAGCCCTCCAAAATTAAAACACCCCCTAATCTAAGACTAAACTACCAATAGCCCTAAAGCGATCAGCTCTTTTACTTAAAAATACAAATTAACCCCTAACAGTAAACCCCCAAATAGGTACTCACCGTTCCTGAAGCCCGGTGGAAAAGGTCTTCTTCCAGGCGGCAATATCTTCATCCAGCGGGGACCTCTTCTATCTTCATCCAGGACCAAGGCGAGGTGACCGCGGAACAGGACCGGCGAATGTGGAGCCATCCAGCGTGGAGCATCCTCTTCGTACGATCACCGCCGCACACTGAAGCTTGAATGCAAGGTACCTGTTTTATATTGGGGTACCGTTACATTCCTATTGGCTGATGTTTTCAAATCAGTCAATAGAATGAGAAATACTGAAATCCTATTGGCTGTTCAAATCAGCCAATAGGATTTTATTAATTTGCATCCTATCGGCTGATTGTACTAAGAGGATGCTCCACGCTGGATGGGTCCGCCGTCACCGGTCCTTTTCCGCGGTCACCTCCGCTCCGTGTCGCCTTGGTCCTGGATGAAGATAGAAGAGGTCCCTGCGCTGGATGAAGATATTGCTGCCTGGAAAAAGACCTTCTCTGCCGGACTTCAGGAACGGTGAGTACCTATTTGGGGGTTAGACTTAGGTTTCATTTTAATTTTTTAGGTGTTTTTTTTTAGATTAGGACTTTGTTATTTTAATGGGCTGCAAAAGAGCTGATTGCCCTTTTAAGGGCAATGCCCATACAAATGCCCTTTAGAGGCAATGGGTAGCTTAGGTTTTTTTAGTGTTAGCTTCTTTTATTTTGTGGGGGTTTGGTGGGTTGAGGGGTTTACTGTTAGGGGTTAATTTGTATTTTTAAGTAAAAGAGCTGATCGCTTTAGAGCAATGCCTTACAAAAGGCCCTTTTAAGGGCTATTGGTAGTTTAGTCTTAGAATAGGTGGTATTTTTATTTTGGGGGGCTTTTTTATTTTTATTGGGGTATTAGATTAGGTTTAATTTTTTTATTTTGATCATTTTGTTTATTTTTTTCTGTGATTTTAGACAAAAAAAATTTTGTAATTTTAGATTTAATTATTGTAATTTAATCTTAGGTTTTATTTTTAAATTAATGTTAGGATTTTTTATCTTAATTGTAACTTAGTATTTTTTATTTAATTGTAGCTTAGTATTTTTTAATTTGTGTAATGGGGTTAATTTAGGGAGTGTAAGGTTAGGGGATTTAGTGATTAGTTGTTTGCGTTGTGGGGGATGGCGGATTAGTGGTTAATAGTTTAAATAGCTAGATTGCGTTGTGGGGGGATGGCGGATTAGGGGTTAATAGTTTAAATAGGTAGATTGCATTGTGGGGAATGGCGGTTTAGAGGTTAATACATTTTATTGCTAGTTGCAATGTGGAGGCATGGCAGTTTAGGGGTTAATAACTTTAATAGATACTTTGTGATATGGGGATTGGCAGATTAGGGGTTAATACATTTATTAGTTATTGTGGTGGGGGTGGCGTTGAGAGATAAATATTGCGCATGTGTTAGGTGTTTGATATTATTTTAATAGTGAACGATGGGTAAAATATACGTGCCGCACTTCTATGCAGCGTCGTATATGTGATAGAGTGTAGTATAAGGTCAGGTTACCATAGTAACCTATTAATGTTTTAGAAATCCGGCATCGGGTGGAAGCGTTAACACAGCGCTAACTTACATCAACACGAAAAGAACAACTGCACGCAAAGCGCCAACTATTTCAATGGAAACCTGGTATTAAAATGGAGCCATAAATTACTTTTAGCTGCCGGCAACTTCAGTAGCTTACGGCTCCATTTTTAACGGCTCAATGGAAACAAGCTCCTAGTTGGCCTGAACCATAATATATCCCTGCTTCTGATTGAATATTTGACTGCATATATATTTCATTATTATATACTGTTTTTCTAAAATGACACTGGCTTATGTAATTGAGAGTTAAAATAATATACGGGAGATTTGTTTAGTCACTAGGTCATTGTGTTGTTCAGTACGTGTGTATTGTAGAAAATGAAATTGTGTTTTTTACATCTAAAACAGGATTTTTTGAGGATCTCAGGTACATTATTGTATGTTTAATTTTGTTTACAGGTACAAGTGGGATTCCCGTGAAGCTGCTAACAAACTTGTTTAGCTTGGGAGTACCCAGTCACTGGCATCTCTATCAGTACCATGTTGATTTTGATCCTGATTTTGCCTCCAGGAAACTTAAGGCAGCTTTGCTATACAGTCATGAAAAGATTCTGGGAAAAGCTAAAGCATTTGATGGAAGCATATTATTCTTATCTCATAAACTGGAAAAAAAGGTAAGCAAACTTCTAGACCAAACTTTGACTAACATTCTCTGTTATGGGCTACATACAGATTACCGAAAAAAAAAAAACACTAATACAAATAAAAAACCCACAGTTATGCCTATACTAAAACTGAAGTCTCCTTTAAAAAAAAAATACCCCAAATAAAAAATCCTATACTAATACTAAAAAAAAAAAAAAATACAACCCCATTCTACAATAAAAGTAACCCTCTACCCCCAAAAAATAAAGCCTATCTAGAAAAACCTACTTTAAATAGATGTGTGAGTTTCATTTCATTACGAATAGAAATTCAGACAAATTTTTCAAATTCTGAGCTTCGGATCGATTCATATTTCCGAAATTACCCTAGCCACGAAACTAAACTAATCCGAATGCATTTGTAACAAATCAATTCCGAATTAGTTTGGATTTATTCGTTACATTTGAATGGCCATGGACTAATCACAATTACACTAGTATTGTACAATATATTAAGTTATATCACTCTGCTAGCTCTGTGCAGGGCACATTATGCAGCTGGTACCTGTGAGGTTGGTACTTAGATGGGATGTGCTGTGTATTACACTAGTATTATGTACTTTATGTTATGTTATATACCTCTGCTAGCTCTGTGCATATTGTGTAGCTGGTACCTGTGAGGTTGGTACTTATGTTGATTCAATTGGGTTACACCTAATATACAGTACATGATACTAGTCTAATACACAGCACATCCCACCTAACACATACCGAACTCCTGAATTTACGAATCGAATCTGAACCAAATACATCCGAATTTATTTGAATCCCAAACAAATACATTCTAATGTATCCGAATTCGAATCGATCCAAAAACTAAATTAGAAAAAAAGTCTAACTTTAAACATTGTCCTGAAAAGGGTATTTGGTAGGACATTGACTTAAGTTATTTAAGCTATTTTGCCCCCCAAAAAAATAATAATTGTTAAAAAAAATCTTAAATTAAAAAAAACAAAAAAACCTGAAAGGATATTTGGTTGGATATTACCCTTTGAAGGATATTTAGTAGAGCCTTGCCCTAGAGTTTTTTCAGCTCTTTTGTCGATTAAAAAAAAAAAAAATTCTTAAAAAACTCCTATCCTAAGAAAAACTAAGTTAAAATAAACACTATACTAAAAAAAGATTGTTCTGAAAATGGCGTTTGGTTGGGCATTTCCATTAGTAAGACATTTGGTAGGGCATTTTTGTAAAGTTATTTCTGCTCTTTTGTCCATTAAAAAAAAACTATTCTTAAAAAAATACTATTCTAAAAACCTGTTAAATAAAAAAAAACCTATCCTAAAAAATATGCCCTATGAAGGACATTTGGTAGGGCCTTGCCCTAAAGTCTTTAAAGCTCCCCCCCCAAAAAAAATAAAAACACACCCTATTTTGAAAAAATCCTAATACTAAAAAAGCATTGCCCTAAGAAGGGCATTTTGTAGGGAATTGCACTATTTCAGCTCTTTCGGGCTAAAAGAAACTTAACTCTTAACCCCAAAGTTTCTACTCACCCAACTTGACTCCTGGGTACTCCTCTTTTTTCTTCATTCCGGTGGTTCTCTTCTTCCGTCCGATGATTTATTTTTTCTTATCATCTTATTTTCTTGCAGACGTGCTCTTTGCACACTGAAGCTTGAATGCGAGGCTCCTTCTTATATAGGGGTGCCCTTGCATTTCTATTGGCTGATTTTTGAATTCTTGGTCCAATCAACCAATAGAAAAAAATCATTTTATTGGTTGATTGGACTAAGAATTAAAAAATATGCCATTAGAAATGGGAGAGGACCCCTATATAAGGAGATCACATTCAAGCTTCAGTGTGGAGTAGTGACCACATAAAGATGACGTCTGCAAGAAGATAAGAAGCATCGGATGGAAGATAAAAGAAAATAGAATATAGAAAAAGAGAACCGCCTGCATGAAGATTAAAAAGACTGCCCAGTAAGATCACCGCCATGAAGAAAGAAGAGGAGCACCACCGGAGTCAAGTTGAGTGAGGGTTTAGAGTTTTTGGCGGGTGTTTTTTTTTTAGAATAGGGTTTTTTTTAGAATAGGGTTTTTTTTTATTATTATTACCCAATAAAAGCTAGTGAGTCAATGAGAATTTTAGAGACTTACTTACTAATGTACACACTTACACTTACTAATGACACAATATATTAACTCTGTCATATTCAAAGGATAACTTTCTTGTGTTCTGTCACTCCATTTATTACATTTAATGATGGTTCCATGATATATTTGGTCTCGTCAATGAGAACTTAAGATAAACACTCTTATACAAATGGAGCGCTAATTTAATGTCCCTATGCCCATGAGCACTGTAGGTAAAAGTGAGACGGTTAAAGTATAGTGCTCCTATCTACATAACAATGATGCTTTACTTGCTGCAACCTTTGTCCCACCCCTAGTCTTCAGAGAGGGCTCAACCATGGGACCAAGTGGGTCCAATACACCCAGGCAGCAGTTGACAAGGGGCAGCACTTTGTTGACTGAGTCAGTCACTGTCAGACCTAGACCACTCCTGTCCGCTGTGGGGGAAGTCATAGGCACCTAGCAGCATAACCTCATCATGCAGAAAAACACAGAACTGGTTAGGGGTTACATTCAAGGTTGGACAAGTGCATCTCTTCCTTAATATCCTTCATTTCTGTAGGTAGGCAGGCTTAGTAAGGTTAGGGGCCAGGCTAGTAGTTAGATATGCTAATCAGTAATGTTACTACTGGGTGGCATCATTGCATTATTGGACCCAGGCAGTATAATTTCTTGAGCCAGCCCTGCTAGTCATTTTAGTCATATGTCGCTTGCTCCTCTTCTTGGATATCCCTCTTTCTTCTTTCCTCCACAGCAGACCAGCTCTTTGTCACCCCCCCCCCCTTTTATAGAGGTGTTCTGGCAGTTATTTTCTTCCCTTTGACTGATCTTTGAAAATCAAATGCTTTTTATTTTTTTAACTTTTTTAAATTTGTGTACTGTTTATTTAATTATAACTATTAGTTATATTGTAGCTAGCTTAGGGTTTATTTTATAGGTAAGTATTTAGTTTTAAATAGGAATAATTTAGTTAATGATAATTATTTTATTTATATTTATTTAAATTATATTTAAGTTAGGGGGTATTAGGGTTAGGGTTAGACTTAGATTTAGGGGTTAATAACTTTAATATAGTGGCGGCCTATTACAGTATTACAGTATTTGCGATGTGGGGGGGCCTCGGTTTAGGGGTTAATAGGTTAGTGTACTTTTTAGCACTTTAGTTAAGATTTTTATGCTACAGCGTTGTAGTGTAAAACTCTTAACTACTGACTTTTAAATGCGGTAACAGTCTTGGCAGGAGAGGGTCTACCGCTCACTTTTTGGCAGACTTGTAATACCGGCGCTATGCAAGTCCTATTGAAAAAATAGGATACGCAATTGATGTAAGTGGATTTGCGGTATTTCCAAGTCTGGCCAAAAAAGTGAGCGGTACACCTGTACCTGCAAGACTCATAATACCAGCGGGCGTTAAAAAGCAGTGTTGGGACCGGCCAACGCTGCTTTTTAAGCCTAACTCAAGACTCGTAATCTAGCCGTTAATTTGTTATTTATCTATTGAAATTCTGTATGGGCTGTGTTATATTGGAGAGAGGATGTGGTCTGTAAAAGAGCCTCTGACTGAGCACAAGTCTGCTATTAGAAATAGGAATTGTACTCAACCAGTATCACAACATTTTGTAGAAAAAGGTCATAATGTGAGCCAACTGCAATTTCAAGTAATTGATCATGTTGTTCCTTTGAGGAGAGGGGGTGAAAGGGAATTAGTTTTGAAAAGAAAGGAGGTAGGATGGATAAAGAGATTGAGTACCCAGTCTCCCAAAGGTCATAATAGGGATTATGACTTACATTTTATTTTTGTAACTAATTGTTTTGATTATTTGTAAATAAATAATTATGTTTTTATATACTGATAAATGCTTTATTGTTAAGAGTTAGGCTATGTGTGTAGTTGTCACAGGTAACTAGACAGGTGTATACAATTAAGGTTTCATAGTTTGGATTATATATGCAGCATGCACTGTAGCATGATTATGGGTCTGATGTGACCCAAAACTTCACTTATTGTTTTGGGAATTTCTCCCCAATAAAGAGCAAGTTGTTGCTTAAATTTACACAAGTGCTGTGTTCTTCCTTTTGTATTGGATACCAGGAGGGATGAGCAAAAACCCTATTGCTTTTGTGGGCACTATGGTGGAAGTCATAATCAATCTGGGTGCTGCATTCACTTCATTTATTTTCCAAAGTATTTGCCCTCACCAGGTCTGAATTCACAAACCCATGATAGACTATGCTCATTCAAGAGCAGAGGCAAGGCTTTCTTCAGGGTATAACGAGAATGCCAGCTGATTGCTCATGGAAATCAGGTTCAGCGAGTGCCTGTACTGGAGCCAAAAACATGAGCACCCACCTCTTGGGCAAAGTTCAGGAGAATCAGAGACATGAATGCCCACTTGGGAATCAGATTCCGAAATATCCATATGGAGAGGCAGAACAAAAATTATTTTACATCAAATAGAAGTCCTAGTAGGTCTAGTCATACAGGATGGTATTCTGTGTCCTTGTAACCCACAGTTGAAACATAATCCCCCAAATGTTATCCTGGTCATTTCTGAAGCAGACAGATTAAAATGAGAATATCTGTAGAACTGGGGTGATAACAGTTTGCAAATTACACAGACTTGGAATAGCAGATCACAGTACTGATTGGTTTGGATAACAGGTTGCAGTATACACAGAGTTGGAATAGCAGGTCACAGTACTGATTGGCTTGTATAAAAGGTTGCAGAGTACAAAGGCTTGAATTGATGCTTGGACAGGCTTGGATGATAGCTTACAAGACTCATTAGCTTGGAGAGAGCTCCCAGGCAGACTGGAAACAGAGAAATCCTTAATGCCAGAGCACCTGAATAGGGGAAGGGTCAGACAATTTAAAGAAGAGCAGCACAACAGGTGTAAGCAACCAGGAATCACAGAAAGGATGATCCGTCTAGTGGCCAAGGAGTAAACCACAGCAGAAGAGTTTAAATGGGCAGATAACATCCAGGAATGGATGTGGCATGTCCATAGATACATGCACACTTTGTTTTTGGCTGTCATGGTCGTAATCTTGGTCTACCAAAGAGCGGAACCATAGAATACCTCCCAACATTTACCAGAGTTTCTGTTAAAGTGAAGGGAGGGGGGCACTGGCTGTTTGTTGTTGGGGCTAGTCGGAGTATGTGAGTGTCATGGTAAGAGCTAGGGCTATGCAAAGAAATCTGGACATTTCCCTGGTTAGGGGAACAGCAGGTTGGTTTAACCCATGATAATCCCAAAAGATCTGGGCAGGATGAGAGGCCTGCCATACAGTTTCTTAAGCTTCTGCACTCCAAAGCTCTCTCTACAGGTTGCTGTGCAACATTGCCACACACACACTGCTACCATAAAGTGATCAAAACATGTTTAATATTCAATTCCCTGTCCTGTTAACCCATTTAAACAGCCTCACTTCTAATAGAATGGAATGGCTTAAAATAGGTAAAAATCACACAAAAGGGCACACAAATCTTTTGCATTGGACAGGGGTCTCTGGCTCACACATTCAATCAACTATACATTCAATAGAGGTCACCAGTATGTTGTAATGAACAATGCATTTTATGCCCCTACACAATATAAAAATTATTTTCAGCAAGAATTAGCAATCATTTTAACTTGGCTTTGTTAATGTCTTTTTTTTCTAATGCCATATGGTGTCTATGATTTGTATTTAGGTTACAGAACTGTCCAGTGAAACAAAACGCGGGGAAGCTGTAAAAATAACCATCAGTCTGACGAACCAGCTGCCGGCAGGATCTCCTGTGTGCATTCAGTTTTTTCACATCATTTTCAAAAAGTAAGCTTTCTTTATAGGGTTTAAAGGGAAATGAAACCCCATTTGTTTTCTTTTGTGATTCAGATAGATCATATAATTTAAAAAATCTTTAAATTTCACTTCTATTAATAATTTTGTTTAATTTGCTTGGTATCCTTTATTGAAGGAGCAACAATACACTACTGGGAGCTAGCTAAACATATTGGCCAATGATAAAAGGAATATTGATGCAGTCACCAATCAGCAGCTAGATCCCAGCTCCTGAGCCTACCTAGTTATGCATTTCAGCAAAAGGATATCTAGTGAGCCAAGCACAATTCATAATAGAAGTAAATTGGAAAGTTGTTTAGAATTGCAAACTTTATCTGAATAATGAAATCATTGTTTTGGGTTTTCATGTCCCTTTAATGTCTGAAAAAATAAAATAGTTATATTTTACATAAATGTTTTGCTTTGTTATATGTATGCTTATTATATGATGTACCTGGTAGCTTTTCATAAGCTTCAAAGGCTAAAATTTCAAAACGGGTTGAAGTTGGAAAGAGAACATTGCTGGTCTTTGATTAGATTGTTAGAATGTAAAACTAAAAGGGACAGTATACACCAATTTTCATATAACTGCATGTATAGACACTTCTATAAAGAATATATGCACATATACTGATATAAAAATCCCAGTATAAAACCATTTAAAAATTTACTTAGTAAGCTCCAGTTTAGCTCTGTTAAAATTGTTACTGGAACTCCCACATGCAAGTGGAAATATCAGACACATCCCCCGTCCCCCTTTGCATATGAAAATACCCTTTACACAAACAGAAAGCCAAGCTGAGTAGGTACTGTATATGTCGGTATTCTCCTAAACTTTGGGGCTTGGTTAGGAGTCTGAAATCAGAGCAATGTTATTTAAAAATAAGCAAAACTATCCATTTAAAAAAAAAAAAAGTTTATGGGCTATATAGAATCATCTACAAAACAAACATTTATGCAAAGAAAAACGAGTGTAATAATGTCCCTTAAATGCGTTTGATAAAGATGTAGTTTCATTTTTCTAACTATTCACCAGATTGCACTTTCACATGTTTTGCTCTTAAGATGTGGATACATGACCTGCATAGAAAAGATAGTTGGCCGATGGCTATCTCCTTTACTGTTATGGTGACCAACTTTAAAGATGGAAACCCCCAGACGTCTGTGCAAGCAGCATTTCTATTCATATTTGGTGGCTATATTTATGATTTGCGAGCGGACATGATCCGATATAGCAATTCTTGTGAAGTGCTGGTGCAATACCGCCCCCTGCAGTTTCACGGCCAATCGTCCGCTAGCAGGGGTTGTCAATCAACCAGATCATATTCGATCGGTTGATTTCTGTTGATTCTGTGCGCCGCCTCAGAGCAGGCAGACAGGTTATGGAACAGCGGTCTTTAGACCGCTGCTTCATAACTTCTGTTTCTGCATCAAGCTCCATACGGAACTTGATAAATATGCCCCTTAGTGTCCTTCTTTCTGTTTGCCGATATATGTAATTTAGACAGCCAAGGTCTCCCTACCTCCCCTGTAGGACCTTTTATTATAGAACCAGCACTATCTCTAGCATGAACCACCCCAATAGGTGTGTGTGTTTGTATCATAGTTACTTACACACTAATGTGTTAAAAAAAAAAAAAAAAAAAAAATTGTAGTCCAAAAAAGTGTGATTGTACTATGTATCAAAAACTACCTCAAGACTGAGGACTGTAGTACACTTTTGGCATTTGAGGCAATAATGGGAATTACATAAAATATAGAGAGGACTACTGTGGTTATAAATATTAATGGGTCTCCATTATTTCCAAATAATTTATTAGAAGCCAAATTCTCTGTGTGCTTTCTCGCTTTGTCCAAAATAGAAGCCAAATTCTCTGTGTGCTTTCTCGCTTTGTCCAAAATCAGCCATCCTTAAGCAAGAGCAGGATAAGAAGGAGAGAGATTGCCAATGTTATTCTCAATTTGAAAAGGATCTAGCCTATCACATGCCAGTCAAAGGTTAATGGGAGTGTCTTTAACCCTTAAGGACCGGCCATTTCAGACAAAAACTTCCCCCAAAAGACCCGAGCATTTTGACATCACTACTTTTGAACAGAAATTAGAACCTTTTTTATATTTACCTATTAAAACTATATATTTTTTTAGTAGACAACCCAAAGTATTGATCTAGGTCCATTTTGGTATATTTCATGCCACCATTTTATGCCAAATGCGATCAAAATAAAACAATCGTTAACTTTTTCACAAACTTTAGGTTTCTCACTGAAATTTATTTACAAACAGCTTGTGCAATCATGGTACAAATGGTTGTAAATGCCTCTCTGGAATCCCCTTTGTTCAGAAATAGCAGACATTATATGGCTGTGGCACTGCTTTTTGGTAATTAGAAGGCCGCTAATTGCAGCTGCGCACCACACTTGCATTGTGTCCAGCAGTGAAGGGGTTCATTAGGTAGCTTGTAGGGTTAATTTTAGATTTGGTGTATAGATTACCCTCCCACATGACACATCCCACCCCCTGATCCTCTCAAACAGCTCTATACCCTCCCACACCCCCCAGTGGTCACCCCCATCTTAAGTACTGGCAGAAAGTCTGCCAGTATAAAAATAAAAGGTAGATATATATATATATTATATATACATATATATATATATATATATATATATATATATATATATATATATATACTCTGCAGTGTGGGATCCCCCCTTACCCCCCAACCTCCTTAACACCCCCAAACAGCTCTCTACCCTCCCCCCTCTACCTATTTGCCGCCATCTTAGGTACTGCAGCTGTCTGCCAGTACCCAGTTTGCTGCAGATTAGGCTAATTTTTAAAAATAACATTATTTTATGTTAGTCTAGCTGCCTCCCCTCAATAGCCTCCCCCCCTCCCAGATCAATTTCCCACCCTCTTATCCCATTCCTCCATATGATCCCCACATCCCTCCTCCCGACTCCATCCTTCCGCTTCCCAGCCACTCTGGCTGTTTTTTTTCCATAGCCGTAACAGTCCTGCTGACCTACAACCAAAACTGTATAAATATATGAAGATACTGTATAAAATAAATCCTATGTAATTTTAAATATTGAAGTGGTTCAAAGTTAAAGTAAAAGTAAATAAGCTTTCAGTAGTGGTTTCTTTACAGACTCAAAAAGATGACATTGATATAATTAACCTTAAAAACTTAAGAAACAGTACTTCGTATTTGCCGATTGTCTAAATTTAAACCCTGTGTGACAGTCCGTCCAAAAGTTGAAGAGTCCAAAGTTCATCCGGGTGCACTCTTCAGAGTGTTGTAGGGATACTTTCACAAAAGATAGGTGCTGCATGTTAGAAAGAGAGGACAATCTGTGGCCTTCCCTGGTAAAGATTAAATAAAAAAGAAAGAAAACAAATCGCAAACATTTTTTTAAACGTAAGGATTAACTATTACCCATCACCTCCTGAGAAAGTCTGGTTGGGACCAGATGAAACGTCTTGAAGTTTTTGGTCCTCTTTGGCTTCCGTACCCAGCACCCCATCATCCACTGACTCTGAGCATCTTGGAGCATCCCTGCTCTCTCCTACAATCGCTATTTGAATTAGTAGGATCATATGAAATAGGGGACGGTGACTGACACAACTGTGGAACCAACAGATGCACTTTTAAGCTTTTGCGACCCTGCAAGTATTACTTACGTGAACACTAATTGTCAAAATAATTTCTACACATAGCGGTAAATTTAACAAATGCTTGTGCAGTGCCGCCCCTTGCACATTCGCTGCCAATGCGCCCGCTAGCAGGGGGTATCAATAATTCCAATCGTATCTGATGGGGATGATTGCAGTCCGCCATCTAAAAGGTGGCAATCAAGTAAAGGAGCAGCGGCCGTTTCCGGCGATCCAGAAACTACGGGTGGATAAAGCAGCATCCTACCTTAGAGTAGGTTGTGCTTTCTTTTGTTTCTTTTTTAATGGGAATTACATGTTGCCGTGTACATGCTTAATCAGACCAACGAAACAAACTGTAACAGTATGTGTATTCACTAATGGCAAATGTGGCACTTGTGCATTTACTAAATTTGCTTATCTTACTATTCCACTTATAAGACACTCCTTATTATAAGGTACATCTAAATTTTTGAATGGATACTTTTGTGCAAATGTTTCTCCCATTTATAACCAGGTGCAGTTCTCTTTGTCGCCACTTTGCCCTTCAGTTCTGTTTTTTTTCTCTAAACTCCAACAGTAAATGACCTGATGCACACACTGCCCATTTATCCAGACCATTGGCAGAACACCTGTTTCAGGAAAACTAGACTCTGTCCTCTAACAGTCACAAGTACTCCCCATCCCTGGGTAAAGCAACTAAGATTATGTGTAGTATTTAGGAATAAAATATTAACCAAAAACAGACAAAAACAGAAATGCAGATATCTTCTTTTTCCCTTTTAAAATGGTTGATATAACCAACATTTGTAGTTTTACTTTTTGAAATTCTTTGTAGGTTATTTTTAAAGACAATTTGGCTAAATCTATAAAAATGTCAGTGCAGCTTATCAAAGCATAGAAAGAATTCCGACTTCATTCCTCTCCTCCAGGCTATTGTACCATTGCTTTGTTTTCTGCATGTAAACAAGAGACTTCACCAAATAATACTGCTTTTCTTTGCAGAGTTTATTTACATGAACTAGAGCTTTTTTTTTTTTTTTAGAAAGTTCTTCACAAACTTCAAATTACCCCCACAAAGATATCAGTTTATTTTTATTTATTTTTTAATTGTAGCAAATACAGAAAAGAAAAGAAGCAAAGAGTGAAATGAAGTATAAAATAAATTAAGAACCAAGGCAAATGTAAACATTGCTGTGAGGCTGATTACAAACATGCAGCCTTTGGCTGTCAGTCTTGAGGAGATTAGACCCGAGGGATTTCTGGATGCAGCTTGTGAATCTTGTTCTCTTGTGAGAATAGTGTTGGCATAAGCAAAGCTCTACTCAGGCAGAACACAGCTTTCAGGCATATGAATAAGTCACTGTTGTGCACACAGATCTTATGCCTTATATATAAGAATGTATTAACTCCCTTGGTAGTGCTCTTTATGATCAGGGCATTGTTATCAGTTAACACAGAAAATCCTTAGGTGCTTGGTGAGGCTAATCCAATAACATTTGCTTTCATTTGGTTACATCAATTAAGAACATGAAAGTGCAAAAAGAGATAAGTTAGAACATTTTATTATTGCTCATTGCTCATAATAAAAATTGTGAGTTAAGTGTTGTGACCTAAAGTGTCAGGGCTAGAATAAAGGTGTAACAAAACACATTATGAAAATAAAGTATTACACAGATATATACATACATATTCAACTTTATGTTTATGATTGAAATAAATGTGTTTTTAAAGGGATATAGTATATGACAAGGTGTTGGACTGGGAAGGGTTTAAAAATATGTATACACACAAACCTTTGAGCCCTTCCCTGTCAAACACCTTGTACTGCACAGTATCTCCTTTAAAAAATTATAACACTATTTTTTTATATAAAAATAGTTGAAATACCAAATAGATATATAAAATAGATATACAAATAGCTCTCTCTCTCTCTCTCTCTCTCTCTCTCTCTCTCTCCTCTTTCTCTCCTCTCTCTCTCTCTCTCTCTCTCTCTATATATATATATATATATATATATATAATATATATATATATATATATATATATATATATATATATATATATCTGGAACAGAAGAGGGAAGGGTGCACAGAATAAAAAGACCTCCTGGTGTAGTATGTCAAGATATTTCTTATATTTTCTGATGCAGTGACAAATGAACACTCACATGTTATAACCTCAACATTATGAGGTATAGATAAAGACACGGTAAAACGATTGTCCACTTGGGAAAAGGCAATCCAGACCCCTTTCTGCTTTCAGCCTCCTACTCTTTCCTCAAATCGTGTATACACCCTTCCAGCAGAAGATTAACCACTTCAAAGCAGTAAACCTGTGAACAGGATTTGAGCAGAAAAAAGAACTGTGCTGACATCCCTTTGAAGTGGTTATTCCTCTGCTGGAAGGGTGTATACACGATTTGAGGAAAGAGTAGGAGGCTGAAAGCAGAAAGGGGGTCTGGATTGCCTTTTCCCAAGTGGACAATCATTTTACCGTGTCTTATCTATACCTCATAATGTTGAGGTTATAACATGTGAGTGTTCATTTGTCACTGCATCATAATATATAAGAAATATCTTGACTACAAAAGGAGGTCTTTTTTTGCTGTGCGCCCTTCCCTCTTCTGTTCCAGATTTTTTCCAGGAAGCTCTCCTGTCTACAGGGGGATTTCGTTTTTTTGGGAGTAGGCTGCAGGTAAAAGAAAAGAACCCTCTCTCCCCTCCAGATAGCAACGATTTGGTGTCTTTGGAAAATTACAGGGAGACCTACAAACATAGGACATTACTGGTATTTTCTCTTGATTGGGGACTATATACATTTATAGCGCTGTATTTCTATGTATATATATATATATATATATATATATATATATATATATATATATATATATATATATATACAGTTGTGCTCATAAGTTTACATACCCTGGCAGAATTTATGATTTCTTGGCCATTTTTCTGAGAATATGAATGAACACAAAAACTTTTCTTTCACTCATGGTTAGTGTTTGGCTGAAGCCATTTATTATCAATCAACTGTGTTTACTCTTTTTAAATCATAATGACAACATAAACTACCCAAATGACTCTGATCAAAAGTTTTACATACCCTGGTGATTTTGGCCTAATAACATTCACACAAGTTGACACAAAGGAGTTTGAATGGCTATTAAAGGTAACCATCCTAACCTGTGATCTGTTTTCTTGTAAATTAGTGTGTGTGTATAAAAGGTCAATGAGTTTCTGGACTCTTGACAGACCCTTGCATCTTTCATCCAGTGCTCCCCTGAGAATTCTGGATTCTGAATCAAGGGTAACGCAAAAGAATTGTCAAAGGATCTGCAGGAAAAGGTAGTGAACTGTATAAAACAGGAAAGGGATATAAAAAGATATCTAAGGAATTGAGAATGCAAATCAGCAGTGTTCAAACTCTAATAAAGAAGTGGAAAATGAGGGGTTCTGTTGAAACCAAACCACGGTCAGGTAGACCAACTAAAATTTCAGCCCCAACTTCCAGGAAAATTGTTCAGGATGCAAAGACAAACCCACAAATAACTTCAGGTGAAATACAGGACATGTGGTGTGGCTGTTTCAAGATGCACAATAAGGAGGCACTTGAAGAAAGATGGACTGAATGGTCGAGTCGCCAGAAGAAAGCCATTACTACGCAAATGCCACAAAGTATCCCACTTACAAAATGCCAAACAGCACAGAGACAAGCCTCAAACCTTCTGGGCCAAAGTCATTTGTAGTGATGAGACCAAAATTGAGCTTTTTGGCCACAACCATAAACGCTACATTTGGAGAGGCGTCAAGAAGGCCTATGATGAAAGGTACACCATTCCTGCTGTGAAATACGGAGGTGGATCACTGATGTTTTGGGGATGTGTGAGCTACAAAGGCACAGGAAATTTGGTCAGAATTGATGGCAAGATGAATGCAGTATGTTATCAAAAAAAACGCCTCATTTTCCACTTCTTGATTAGAGTTTGAACACTGCTGACTTGCATTCTCAATTCCTTGGATATCTTTTTATATACCTTTCCTGTTTTATACAGTTCAACTACCTTTTTCCCACAGATCCTTTGACAATTCTTTTTCTTTCCCCATGACTAAGAATCCAGAAATGTCAGTGCAGCACTGGATGTAAGATGCAAGGGTCTGTCAGGAGTCCAGAAACTCATTGACCTTTTATACACACACACTAATTACAAGCAAACGGATCGCAGGTGAGGATAGTTACCTTTAATAGCCATTCAAACCCGTTTGTGTCAACTTGTGTGTATGTTATCAGGCCAAAATCACCAGGGTATGTAAACTTTTGATCAGGGTCATTTGGGTAGTTTCTGTTGTCATTATGATTTAAAAAGAGTAAACACAGTTGGTTGATAATAAATGGCTTCAGCCAAACACTAACCATGAGTGAAAGAAAAGTTTTTGTGTTATCATTCATATGGCTAGATCACGAGTTTGGCGTTAGCCTTAAAAAGCAGCGTTAAGGGGTCCTAACGCTGCTTTTTAACGCCCGCTGGTATTGCGAGTCTGACAGGTACACAGGTGTACCGCTCACTTTTCTTCCGCGACTCGAGGCTACCGCAAATCCCCTTACGTCAATTGCGTATACTATCTTTTCTTTCATGTAATTAGCAAGAGTCCATGAGCTAGTGACGTATGGGATATACATTCCTACCAGGAGGGGCAAAGTTTCCCAAACCTCAAAATGCCTATAAATACACCCCTCACCACACCCACAAATCAGTTTTACAAACTTTGCCTCCTATGGAGGTGTTGAAGTAAGTTTGTGCTAGATTCTATGTTGATATGCGCTCCGCAGCAGGTTGGAGCCCGGTTTTCCTCTCAGCGTGCAGTGAATGTCAGAGGAATGTGAGGAGAGTATAGCCTATTTGAATTCAATGATCTCCTTCTACGGGGTCTATTTCATAGGTTCTCTGTTATCGGTCGTAGAGATTCATCTCTTACCTCCCTTTTCAGATCGACGATATACTCTTATATATACCATTACCTCTACTGATTCTCGTTTCAGTACTGGTTTGGCTTTCTACTACTTGTAGATGAGTGTCCTGGGGTAAGTAAGTCTTATTTTCTGTGACACTCTAAGCTATGGTTGGGCACTTTTATATAAAGTTCTAAATATATGTGTTCAAACATTTATTTGCCTTGACTCAGGATGTTCAACATTCCTTATTTCAGACAGTCAGTTTCATATTTGGGATAATGCATATGAATTAATCAATTTGACTTTTTCCCTGTGGGCTATTAGGCTCGCGGGGGCTGAAAATGCTTCATTTTATTGCGTCATTCTTGGCGCTGACTTTTTTGGCGCAAAAATTTTTTTGACGTTTTTTTGCGCCAAAAGTGTCGGCGTTCCGGATGTGGCGTCATTTTTGGCGCCAAAAGCATTTAGGCGCCAAATAATGTGGGCGTCTTTTTTGGCACTAAAAAATATTGGCGTCACTATTGTCTCCACATTATTTTAGTCTCATTATTTTTTGCTTCTGGTTGCTAGAAGCTTGTTCACTGGCATTTTTTTCCCTTTCCTGAAACTGTCATTTAAGGAATTTGATCAATTTTGTTTTATATGTTGTTTTTTCTATTACATATTGCAAGATGTCTCCGTTTGTCCCTGAGTCAGAAGCCACTTCTGGAAAAATGCTTAACTGAGTTTCAGTTCTACCAAAGCTAAGTTCATTTATTTTAAATGTTATAAATGTTTATCTCTAGCTATGGTTTGTAATAAGTTATTATGATATACTTTTACATGCAGATTCCATTAGTATTTATGCTTTATACATTTCCATTCTTAAGTGCAAGAAATGTTTAGAAGATTTATAAGAAATATTTTTTCTGATTAAGGCTATGTCTGACTTCGTGCCTTCTAATACGATTTTTAGGTCTTTTTCACTTCTTTTTTAATTATTGTTTCAAATGACCAACAACATACTGATTTATCCTTCTCTGATGATGTTTTTTTTCTCTTTCAGAAATTCTCTTCATCAGATATTGACACTAACAAATCTACTTTTTTTTTTTTGTTCAAATATTTTTTATTGAAAACAGGTACTTTTATATAAATTCGTTAATACGTTATAACATGTGTTTGCAACATAATACATTTCGTAATAATAATTGGCATATGCATTCAAAGACCCAATTTTCTTGGACATTTCTAAAACTTATTAACAGTAGCATTATTTGAAAATTAATTTAGCAGAATTGGAATCCAATCCTAAAGATAGGAAAGTGGAAGGGGGAAAGGAAGATAGATGGTGGGGTTAAGGTAGAAGGGGGGTGGGTGAATATCCCTGTCAGTTTGCCCTATAGGATTATAGTTTCATGTGGAACTCATGTAATTTTTTAAATGTTTTGTTCCCAGATAATTTGGATATTTAATAACATATCTGGTTTTCCTCGATAGCAATAGTGCATTTTCTCTAGTGTAAGAACGTGATTGACCTCCGACTTCCATTGGGCTATTGTGGGTTGCTCTTGTGTTTTCCATAATCTAGGTATTAACCTCTTAGCACATGTTATCATTAAAAGTAGAAGTTTCTTACGGTAAAGACATGTAATTTTCGGGATGTGGTTAAGGAGAACAATTTGTGTAGTCAGTGTAATATTAATGCCTAGAACTTTGTTTATATGTCTTTCTATTGGTGGCCAAAAGTCTCCTAAGCCTGGACATGTCAGCCAAATGTGCGTTAAGGTACCTTCGTCTCCACATCTTCTCCAGCAACTGGATGAAGCTGTGGGGTAAATAACTCGCAGACGTTGGGGAGTTAAATACCATCTAGCTAGTATTTTGTAGTTGAGTTCGGACATGATTAGTGAGGTGGATGAGGTGTGGGTATTGTGAAATCCTCGTTTCCATGATTCAGCATCTAGCTCAGTGTGTAACTCATCTAACCACCTCGTCAGATAAGTCGGGCGTTTCTCGGGAAAGGAACCTCTGAGTATTTTATATGTTTGAGAGAGATGCGCTTTTGTATTTTTCGGATTAGTGCATAACTGTTCAAATTTAGTCAGTGGTCTCAGAATCTCTTTTCTATATGGGCTGTGATTTATTGCATGTCGGATTTGAAGATACGCATACCAGTTGTGGAATGGTGGTCCTAAGTCTGCGTTAAGCGAGAGTCTGTCTTTAACCTCTAAGGGTGTAGTTATTAAATAAATTGGTAAATTGAGCAAGAGCTTGTCATCATTCATATGGGTGAGTTGGCTGTGTTTTCAAAAGATGTGGTATTGTAAAATAGGGGTTAGGGGGGGATATTGGTGTTGATATTCCTTTTGTTTGTGTGATCAATTCATCCCACACTGCCAAAGTTGTTTTGATGTATTCGTTATGTTGTATAACATGGGGTCTAGAATCCCTAGGAATCCAGGGCATATCTCTCATGTGTTTAGTCTGGGACAGGTGGCTTTCTATCTGTACCCATAGATTAGAGGATGTAGAGCGGTTCCATGCCACTATTCTAGATAAGTGTGTTGCTTTATAATAGTTCGCTACATTAGGAACATTGAGGCCTCCATCTTCTTTGCTAAGATACATTGTGTGTTGAGCAATTCTCGGGCGTTTATAAGACCAGATAAATGAATTTATCAACTTTTGCTGTGTTTGTAGATAGTGTTTGGGTATAGACATGGGTAGGGTTTGAAATAGGTAAAGATATTTGGGGACTATCATCATCTTCACCGTGTTAATTCGACCTAGCCATGATAGATGTCCCTGTCTGTGCCATATGTCTAACAAACTCTTAATGCTGTTTTGGAGAGTAATGTAGTTCTCTAAGAATAGTTTTTGAGTGTCTTTGGGGACTATCAAGCCTAAATATTTGAGTTTGTCTGTCAGAACAAATTTTGTTTGTCTGGATATGGACTGTATTTCTTCAGGTGGGAGATTAATTGGCATCAGCCCCGACTTCTCCATGTTAATGGAGAAATTGGAGACTGCTTTATATTTTTCTAGAGTTTCGATAAGGGCCGGTAGGGAAGTGCTTGGGGATTGTAGAGTAAGGATCACATCGTCAGCAAACAGGAGGCATTTCTGAACAATATCACCAATTTGTAATCCCTGAATATGTTGATTGTCTCTAATTTGTATCGCCAAGATTTCAACTGTGAGTGCGAATAATAGGGGGGAGAGTGGACATCCTTGGCGGGTGCCATTTGAAATAGGGAAAGGTTGTGAAATAGTGTTATTAACTCTAACTTTAGCATTTGGATTGTGGTATAAAGCTTGTATTCTTTTGATGAATCTTTCAGAAAAGCCAAATTTTGACAGGGTGGACCACATAAATTGCCAGTCCACTCTGTCAAATGCCTTCTCAGCATCAGTAGAGAGCAATATTAGCGGTGTATGGTTATGAGATGAAAAGTGTAGAGAGTGTAGTAGTCTTATAGTATTATCTTTCGCTTCTCGACCCTTGATGAAGCCAACTTGGTCTGGATGGATAATACCGGGTAATATTGTACTCATTCGATTAGCCAAAATTTTTGCATAGATTTTCATATCTATGTTTATGAGTGAAATTGGTCTATAGTTGCCTACTATGTCACTGGGTTTACCTGGTTTTGGGATGACTGTAATTAACGCTTCTAGGAGGGAGCTGGGAAGGGTATTTCCACTGTCGATACTAGTGTAGAGTGAAAGAAGATGAGGATTAATCTGTTTCTGTAATAATTGATAAAATTTTGCTGTAAGGCCGTCTGGGCCCGGTGATTTGCCATTTGGTAAAGATTGAATAACTGAAGTGATATCCCGGAGAGTGATAGGGGAATCTAATAGCTGTTTATCTTCGTCAGTAATAGTCGGTGTGTCAATAGAAGCTAAGTATTTCCTAAGGTTTTCTGTCCTATCTGATGTTGTAGTGTCTTGTATGTTGTATAGGCTCGTGTAATAGGAGACAAATGTGTGAGTAATCTCTTCGTGTGTGTGAATATTTCTCCCTGTATGTTCCCTAATTGTTTTAATAAAGTTGGAAATTCTACGCTTTTTCAAAGATCTGGCTAGTAGCCGGCCTGCTTTATTGCTCTCCACAAAAAACTTTGATTTAGTAGTCAATGCCCTCATATGAGCTTTTTGTCTGAGAAAGTTGTTGAGGTTTTCTCTTGCTTCTGTTACTTTAATAAGATTAGGGGCTGAAGTAGGGTCTGTTCTAAGTGCAGCTTCGTATGTGGACAGTTCTTCAGTTAGCGAGGTATATTGGGCTGAATGTTTTTTACGTTGTTGGGCGTTATGTTTTATAATAACTCCCCGGATGAAGCATTTATATGCCTCCCAGTTATTTGCCAACGATGTGTCTTCAGGTTTGTTTAGGGAGAAATATTCGTCTGTGTGTTTTCTAATGTCTTCTATTGTTTCCTGGTCAGTTAGTAGATGGTCGTTTAGTCTCCAATTAAATGTGTTGCGCGGTTTATTGGACCATTTAAAGATAGTGGAGACCATGCTATGGTCCGACCAGGAGGTGTGAGTGATCTTTGAGTATACGAGAGTGGAAAGGAGGGTTTGATCACACAGAATGTAATCCAGTCTAGAGTAAGAGAGCTGCGGGTGTGAGAAAAAGGTGAACTCTTTTTTGTCTGTGTGTACTATCCTCCAAGTGTCAAAAAGGTTGATGCCTTGTAGGGCTGTACAGTTAGATTTTAGAATATTGTTTCGTATGTATGATCTTCCTGTGGATGTGTCTAAGGTTGGATTTAAAGGGAAATTGAGATCTCCTCCGATGATAATCGGACCTTTAGCTATATCTAGTATCTTGTTGACAAGAGGTTTATAAAAATGCGGGGTGGGTTTGTTTGGGGCATAAATGTTGATTAGAGTTACCGGCGCACCATAGCAAAGACCTACTAAGATTAATATTCTGCCTTCTTTGTCAGTGTGCTTCTGTATTAATTCAAAATGGAAATTCCGTCTGAAGGAAATGCTGACTCCATTTTTCCTGTGTGTACCTGAGCTGCAGAAATGTTGGTCGTAGTATCTCTTAGATAATATTGGCTCGTGGCTTTTCTTAAAGTGTGTCTCTTGGGTCATTATGATATCTATTTTCCTTTTGTAAAAGTCATAAAATGCAATGGATCTTTTTTGTGCTGAGAGAAAACCCTTGACATTTTGTGTAGCTATGTGTAAAGTATCTGTTTAAGGATGAGATATCTGAGCCATCGGAAAGCGTAATATTTAAGTAGTCAAGTAAGGTATTTAATAGGAACCTAACGGGATGTTAGAGTATGCTAACTATATGTCTGTCAGCTGTGTATGAGGATATAGGCCTAGTAAGTCAATTGTAATTTTAATTTTTATTCTAATTCTTGTTCTTGTTCGGGAGCTTTGTTTTACAGACCGGGTGTTTGGTCAGCTAAGAGCAGTTTCTCCCTCCTCTTCCCTTAAAGAAAAGAAGAGAGAAAAAATAAATAAAAAAAATTGAAAAATCCCCCTATCAGCCCGCCAGTGGCTATTTTCTAGAGTAACATCTTTAATTAATACCAATCAGTAAGAGGTAGACCATCGATGTGTTTAATGTAGCTCCTAATAATACCTCTTAAAATGTTCATAACTCGTAAAATTATCGTTTGAAGTGAACTTATATTAATTTCTTTGTGTGCATGATCTAGCGATCTGGTTTAGTTTGTGTTTACATTTCCTATAAGACTATGTATGTCTAATAGCTTCACATCACTTATCTATTTCTAATTTCTATAGACAAGATTCATGGGCTAGGGGCTGGTAGAGTTACTTCAATGAATGACTGCTAGTGTGAAGGCTCTTCATTTTATGATGAGCTAAGTTAGTCATAGTCAATATATGCAATGAAGTATTCTAGGGAAGTAATTTGCTTAATGATTAATGACGTAGCCTTAAACTATGTGAATCTGGAACAGGCAATAATGATAATAACATATGCTTAACAGTACACTATAACTTAAACCTATGGATTCTTTTTGATGCATGAAACTAGGGATACAGTGAGGTTTGCTAGTAAGCCCAAACTATAATTACTATGTATTTTGTTCTGTTGATTAAATTATGTTAGAAGGGGACGTTTTGTATGTATCTTCATATAAGAATTACTGAATCGCCATACAATATTAGTTAAATGAACCAATATAATAACATTTAAACAGATCGGTCAACATAAACTTGAATAACATTTTTAAAACAAACTATTCAACAGCTAATAAAGAAAAATCAGTTGTTTACTGAATTGAGTGTGACTCTTCAGTGGGAGAAAGTCTTTGCTTTACTAGTCTTTTAACCCTCCTTAGAGAGGTCAGAAAGCAGTAGTATTTACTGGTCTCCAGGATACAGGTAATAAACATTGCAATAGATGATAATCATAAAAAGAAAAGAAAAAACACTTAGATAGTCATAGTTACTCATCCTGGGGTGTCTGTGTCTATGGTGTCATCATTGTCCTGGGTTATCTGTCGTCTTTTGGATTGCTTGTTGGTGGTTTCAGGGCCTGGTCTTCTTTGAGACTTAGGGTTATCCGGCCTGTTTTGCTGTGTTTGGGTAGATGGATTAATCCCACTTTCAGGTGGAGTGATGTTTAGTAAGTTACAGAATTTGTTGATGTCTGACAGGGTTGAACATTCAATTTTCTTTCCGTTCTTCATGACTATTACAGAGGTAGGGTAACCCCACCGATATGGAATATTTAGTGATCTTAGGTGTGATGTTAAGGGCTGAAAGTCTCTCCTTTTCTGCAGAGTCCTCTGAGATAGGTCCTGGAATATCTGGAGTTTGTGACCTTGGAAATTTATGACTTGGCTCTTTCTTGTCATATTATATATTTCTTCTTTCTGTCTGTAGTTGTGGAAGTGGACCACAACGTCTCTGGGGGGTGAATCGTCTGGTGGTTTAGGACGAAGTGCTAGGTGCGCTCTATCTAGGGGAATTTCCTCACCCCCTGAAGCAGTGTTTCTTAGTACATCATTAAATAGGGCCTGTAGATAATCTCTAATTTCGTGGTTCATAACCGTTTCAGGAATGCCTCTGAAGCGAAGATTTCCTCTTCTAGTGCGGTTTTCTAAATCGTCAATTTTATCCTCCAGGTCAGTGAGATGTTGGAGTTGATGTGCTTGCTTGGTAGAAAGATGTGCTAATTTTTGTGAGACAATATATTCGTGCTCCTCTAGCGTATCTACTCTATGACCTAGCTCATTCAACTCTTTTTTGAGTTCTGCGCATTCTTCTTTGATACAGGTTTTAACCTGATCAATCAGGGCTGCCATTGCTTGGTATGTGATCGGAGCGTCTCCTTCATGGGCCAGGTTCATAACTGGTCCTTCGTCTGTTTTAGACTGAGAGTTATCGTGGTCTAAATCCTCCTCTGTGGGTTGTTGTAAACAGTCAGCTTCCTTGCCTTTAGAGTTTTGATCTGACTGTTTGAAAAAAGTGTGTACTGTGCCTTGGTTATTCTGTATAGCCTTCTGTGGCTTGTCCTGGCGAAGATTTTTCCTTTGTGACATTGTAATCCCTGTTTTTGCTTGATTATGGCAATGTACAATGGGTAAGCGGCTGTGAGAGACACTACACCTCCTGGGGTATCCTACCCTCACAGGGCGATTACGGGAAAAGGAAAGGTGGATATGACCCGTCACTGTATGGCGTGGCGGGAAAAGGAATGGAGGTGAGTGCCTGTGAAATGGGTAACCGCAATAACTCAGGAATCAGTTATGAAGTTGTTGCGTGAGGTTTATTTAGATTATAAACCAGCTGCTTTAGAGTGCATTACAGGTGTTGTAACTATAGTTGCAAGATACTGTTAATTCCACAGGTCACGCTATCTTCAGCTCGTGGGACGCCTAGCATGTATTAGGCCGTGAGTCCTGTTTGTAAGTGCGTCACAGTTTACTGGCCGTTATCAATTGCTTGGTAGGTGGTTGCCAGTGGGGGTAGTTATGGCTTTTAGTAGCGCCTGTATAGCAGAGAATCTATATTGAAAATGTCTCTCAATGTGACCTAATTACTTAAAAGTGCGTAGTGTCATTTGTGCAGTCCGTGTCGTTCACTCACCACCACCTGTGTTTGTACATGTGAGACCATCCTCCTCTGCTTGCTCATGTGAAGCGCTGTTATGATCTCCGGTTTATGATGTCTGATATAAAAGGCATCTGTTGCTTCAGCTGCGGTTGCTTTTCCCCTCAGTAGCTGGTATGGGTTGAACACCCAGTTCGGAAAAACTGGCTGTATTGAGGGCCGCAAATCTGGCGACGTCTGATGTCGGTCAAAAGTTTGCTAAAGGAGATGACAGATGATCCTCAGATTAAGCACTGTGGTGTTAGCTTTAGTTTTCCATTAGAAGTTGCAGGTTAATAGTGGGATTTAAGGCTGTTAAAAGCTGCAACACCCGGTCTGATCATGGAGCCTCAGTGAAGTGCAGCCATCATGGGCGGCTGCTCGCTCCGCCCCTTAACAAATCTACTTTTTTATATAATTTTTTTATTATTAAAGTACATTTGTTCTTAATTGAAGAGGTGTTGATTATTTTGGATATTAAGGTAACTAGTTCTTTAAGACTAGCTGACACTATTTCTGCCTTTTTATTTCTTCTGTGATTTCAGAGGTTTTCTTTCCAATTCCCCATACTAGGGAATGGAATAGGCTGAGAATTGTCTTTTATTTTTAAACTATATTCTTTGTCAGCAGTTAAATTCAATTTGGAGGGTTCTCCAATTTATTGGAGCTATCTCTACTCCTACTAATTATGCTATTGTTTTTATAGCAAAATAGTATTTATTTTCCTTTATATAGTTGTATCTTATTTTTGGAAAATTATTTAGTTTCAGGTACTTTTCTTGGTCCTGTGATATTGCAATTGCTTCATTTTTTCTGTTTACTTTAAGATCAAGTATCAGATCATGATTTATTTTAGCATTGTTAAGGGACAACATTTACTAGACTAGGTGCCGTTGCATTTGTCTTGTTGTTTTGCAAGTCCTCTGTTTTGACTGGTCCTTTAAACTGGACTATCATGCTAATGATTTCATTTGAGGGTTAATCTATGTCTTTAGCTATTTTAGCTAGAAGAATTCTGTGATTTTTAAAAAAATAAAAAAAAATCCATATTTCTTTTGTTCTAAGATAATCAATTATAATTGGATTCAATTCTTAACTGTTACTATGGGCTTCAAGATTGAGTTCTAAGACTAAAACTTTAAGCTTATACTAGTTTGGTTGTTCTTATTAAGGAACGAATCCTGAGTTCTTTCCCAAGTAACATGTTTTTAATTGGGGTTCGAAATTAGCTCCCTAATGTTGCGATGCACATGCCGTATTCCAGCTTGGCTGGTAAGGGGCAGGTTAAGACTTCTTTGAAATTTATTTGGTTCTATTTTGTCCAAATTTCTTTGATTTTATTCCAGTAAGGCTAACACTTTCTTTCAGTGTGTTTCTGTCCTATATATTTTGGATACTGTTGAGGCATGGCTGGGTACCCATGGGGTTCAAGCGCTGCTCAGACCTGGAATCTTCTGGGGTTTTTATTCCAGTTCCTTTACTAGGAACTGGGTTTTGGAGTTTTATTCAAACTATTTTGCCTTTTTGTGGTCATTGATAGCATTATTTGTTTTCTTTAGATACAATAAATGCGTATTCTTAATTTTTCTGTTTTCATTCAGATTATTTCCTGAGGATGCGGATTCTCATATGTTTCACTTGCTCTTCAGGACATAGTTAGAGGATCTTTTTTCAAAAGCTCTTAATTCCTCACGCAAGGGTCACCTTTTTTTTTAGGTTTCCAGATGGTTTATGTCACTATCTTTGTCTCTATCAGACAAGGGACAATTTGTATTGGGTTCCGTCTGTCGGTACCTTTAGTCTCTATTATTTCCTTCAGTTGCTATATATGCATAGAAGTTTTAACAGCATTGGATTCAATTCCCTTTGCTCATTTTCAATGGAAAGATCCTTTCCAGCTTTTTATGAGTGTTGTTTCTTCAAGAACATGGTTGGAGGATCAATTAACCAATCAGTTTGTTGATTCCTCAGACAAGAGTAACCTTTTTTAGATTTCCGGATAGATTCAGTGTCCATGACTCTCTCTGTTGGTCAGAAGACGTCTGAAATTGGTTTCAGCTTATCGAAACCTTCAGTCTCAATCATTCCCTTCGGTAGCCTTATGCATGGAAATTCTAGGTTCTTATGACTGCTGCATTGGACGTGTTCCCCTTTGCTCATTTTCACATGCAACCTCTTCAGCTCTGTATGCTGAACCAGTGGTGCCGGGATTATACAAAGATATCTCATTTAATATCTTTAAAACTGATTGTTCGACACCCTCTGACGTGGTACAGACCACCATCGTTTAGTTCAGGGGGCTTCTTTTTTTTCTTCCAACCTGGACTGTGATCTCAACAGGTGCAAGTCTGACAGGTTGGGGAGCTGTATGGGGGTTTCTGACAGCACAAGGGGTTTGGGAAATCTCAGGAGGTGAGATTACCAATCAATATTTTGGAACTCCGTGCAATTTTCAGAAGCTCTTCAGTCATGGCCTCTTCTAAAGAGAGAATCGTTCATTTGTTTTCAGACAGACAATGTCACAACTGTGGCATATGTCAATCATCAAGGAGGGACTCACAGTCCTCTGGCTATGAAAAAAGTATCTTGAATACTGGTATGGGCAGAATCCAGCTCCTGTCTAATCTCTGCGGTTCATATCCCAGGTATTGACAATTGGAAAGCGGATTATCTCAGTCGCCAAACGTTACATCCGGGCGAATGGTCTCTTCACCCAGAGGTGTTTCTTCAGATTGTTCAAATGTGGGGACTTCCAGAAATAGATCTGATGGCTTCTCATCTAAACAAGAAACTTCCCAGGTATCTGTCCAGATCCAGGGATCCTCAGGCGGAAGCAGTGGATGCATTGTCACTTCCTTGGAAGTATCATCCTGCCTATATCTTTCCGCCTCTAGTTCTTCTTCCAAGAGTAATATCCAAGATTCTGAAGGAATGCTCGTTTTTTCTGCTGGTGGCTCCAGCATGGTCTCACAGGTTTTGGTATACGGATCTTGTCCGCATGGCTTCTTGCCAACCGTGGACTCTTCCGTTAAGACCAGTCCTTTTGTCACAAGGTCCTTTTTTACCATCAGGATCTCAAATCCTTAAATTTAAAGGTATGGAGATTGAACGCTTGATTCTTAGTCAAAGAGGTTTCTCTGACTCTGTGATTAATACTATGTTACAGGCTCGTAGATCTGTATCTAGGAAGATATATTATCGAGTCTGGAAGACTTACATTTCTTGGTGTCTTTCTCATCATTTTTCCTGGCATTCTTTTAGAATTCCGAGAATTTTTCAGTTTCTTCAGGATGGTTTGGATAAAGGTTTGTCTGCAAGTTCCTTGAAAGGACAAATCTCTGCTCTTTCTGTTCTTTTTCACAGAAGGATTGCTATTCTTCCTGATATTCATTGTTTTGTACAAGCTTTGGTTCGTATAAAACCTGTTATTAAGTAAATTTCTCCTCCTTGGAGTTTGAATTTGGTTCTGGGGGCTCTTCAAGCTCTTCCGTTTGAACCTATGCATTCACTGGACATTAAATTACTTTCTTGGAAAGTTTTGTTTTCTTTTGGCCATCTCTTCTGCTAGAAGAGTTTCTGAATTATCTGCTCTTTCTTGTGAATCTCCTTTTCTAATTTTCCATCAGGATAAGGTGGTGTTGCGAACTTCTTTTACATTTTTATCTAAGGTTGTGAATTCTAACAACATTAGTAGAGAAATTGTGGTTCCTTCATTATGTCCTAATCCTAAGAATTCTAAGGAGAGATCATTGCATTCTTTGGATGTAGTTAGAGCTTTGAAATATTATGTTGAAGCTACTAAGAATTTCCGAAAGACTTCTAGTCTATTTGTAATCTTTTCCGGTTCTAGGAAAGGTCAGAAGGCCTCTGCCATTTCTTTGGCATCTTGGTTGAAATCTTTAATTCATCATGCTTATGTCAAGTCGGGTAAATCTCCGCCTCAAAGGATTACAGCTCATTCTACTAGGTCAGTTTCTACTTCCTGGGCGTTTAGGAATGAAGCTTCGATTGATCAGATTTGCAAAGCAGCAACTTGGTCTTCTTTGCATACTTTTACTAAATTCTACCATTTTGATGTGTATTCTTCTTCTGAAGCAGTTTTTGGTAGAAAAATACTTCAGGCAGCTGTTTCAGTTTGATTCTTCTGCTTATAATTTCAGTTTTCTTCATTATAAGATTTAAACTTTATTTTGGGTGTGGATTATTTTTCAGCGGAATTGGCTGTCTTTATTTTATCCCTCCCTCTCTAGTGACTCTTGCGTGGAAGATCCACATCTTGGGTAGTCATTATCCCATACGTCACTAGCTCATGGACTCTTGCTAATTACATGAAAGAAAACATAATTTATGTAAGAACTTACCTGATAAATTCATTTCTTTCATATTAGCAAGAGTCCATGAGGCCCACCCATTTTTGTGGCGGTTATGATTTTTTTGTATAAAGCACAATTATTCCAATTCCTTGGTTTTTATGCTTTCGCACTTTTTTCTTATCACCCCACTTCTTGGCTATTCGTTAAACTGATTTGTGGGTGTGGTGAGGGGTGTATTTATAGGCATTTTGAGGTTTGGGAAACTTCGCCCCTCCTGGTAGGAATGTATATCCCATACGTCAGTAGCTCATGGACTCTTGCTAATATGAAAGAAATGAATTTATCAGGTAAGTTCTTACATAAATTATGTTTTTAATGGGATTTGCCTAACGCTGGTATTACGAGTCTTGGAAGAAGTGAGCGGTACAGCCTCTACCTCCAAGACTCCTACCGCATTTAAAAGCCAGTAGTTAAGAGCTTTATGGGCTAACGCCGGAACATAAAGCTCTTAACTAAAGTGCTTAAAAGTACACTAACACCCAAAAAACTATCTATTAACCCCTAAACCGAGGCACCACCCCACATCGCAAACACTATAATAAAAATTTTTAACCCCTAATCTGCCGACCGGACATCGCCACCACTTTAATAAATGTATTAACCCCTAAACCGCTGCACTCCCGCCTCGCAAACACTTTTCTGCTGACCCCAACGTTGCCGCTACTATAATAAATTTATTAACCCCTAAAACTAAGTCTAACCCTAAGTCTAACCCCCCTAACTTAAATATAATTTAAATTAAACGAAAGAAATTTACTACAATTAAATAAATGATTCCTATTTAAAACTAAATACTTACAGATAAAATAAACCCTAATATAGCTACAATATAACTAATAGTTACATTATAGCTATTTTAGGATTTATCTTTATTTTACAGGTAACTTTGTATTTATTTTAACTAGATACACTAGTTATTAAATAGTTATTAACTATTTAATAACTACCTAGCTAAAATAAATACAAAATTACCTGTAAATACAGGGAGTGCAGAATTATTAGGCAAATGAGTATTTTGACCACATCATCCTCTTTATGCATGTTGTCTTACTCCAAGCTGTATAGGCTCGAAAGCCTACTACCAATTAAGCATATTAGGTGATGTGCATCTCTGTACTGAGAAGGGGTGTGGTCTAATGACATCAACACCCTATATCAGGTGTGCATAATTATTAGGCAACTTCCTTTCCTTTGGCAAAATGGGTCAAAAGAAGGACTTGACAGGCTCAGAAAAGTCAAAAATAGTGAGATATCTTGCAGAGGGATGCAGCACTCTTAAAATTGCAAAGCTTCTGAAGCGTGATCATCGAACAATCAAGCGTTTCATTCAAAATAGTCAACAGGGTCGCAAGAAGCGTGTGGAAAAACCAAGGCGCAAAATAACTGCCCATGAACTGAGAAAAATCAAACGTGCAGCTGCCAAGATGCCACTTGCCACCAGTTTGGCCATATTTCAGAGCTGCAACATCACTGGAGTGCCCAAAAGCACAAGGTGTGCAATACTCAGAGACATGGCAAAGGTAAGAAAGGCTGAAAGATGACCACCACTGAACAAGACACACAAGCTGAAACGTCAAGACTGGGCCAAGAAATATCTCAAGACTGATTTTTCTAAGGTTTTATGGACTGATGAAATGAGAGTGAGTCTTGATGGGCCAGATGGATGGGCCTGTGGCTGGATTGGTAAAGGGCAGAGAGCTCCAGTCCGACTCAGACGCCAGCAAGGTGGAGGTGGAGTACTGGTTTGGGCTGGTATCATCAAAGATGAGCTTGTGGGGCCTTTTCGGGTTGAGGATGGAGTCAAGCTCAACTCCCAGTCCTACTGCCAGTTTCTGGAAGACACCTTCTTCAAGCAGTGGTACCGGAAGAAGTCTGCATCCTTCAAGAAAAACATGATTTTCATGCAGGACAATGCTCCATCACACGCGTCCAAGTACTCCACAGCGTGGCTTTGAAATATTAATATTAGAAAGGGTATAAAAGAAGAAAATCTAATGACATGGCCTCCTTGTTCACCTGATCTGAACCCCATTGAGAAACTGTGGTCCATCATCAAATGTGAGATTTACAAGGAGGGAAAACAGTACACCTCTCTGAACAGTGTCTGGGAGGCTGTGGTTGCTGCTGCACGCAATGTTGATGGTGAACAGATCAAAACACTGACAGAATCCATGGATGGCAGGCTTTTGAGTGTCCTTGCAAAGAAAGGTGGCTATATTGGTCACTGGTTTGTTTTTGTTTTGTTTTTGAATGTCAGAAATGTATATTTGTGAATGTTGAGATGTTATATTGGTTTCACTGGTAAAAATAAATAATTGAAATGGGTATATATTTGTTTTTTGTTAAGTTGCCTAATAATTATGCACAGTAATAGTCACCTGCACACACAAATATCCCCCTAAAATAGCTAAAACTAAAAACAAACTAAAAACTACTTCCAAAACTATTCAGCTTTGATATTAATGAGTTTTTTGGGTTCATTGAGAACATGGTTGTTGTTCAATAATAAAATTAATCCTCAAAAATACAACTTGCCTAATAATTCTGCACTTCCTGTAAATCCTAACTTAAGTTACAATTACACCTAACACTGCTCTATAAATAAATAAATAAATAAATAAATAAATTAAATTAAACTAATTACAATTAAATGAAATAAACTAAATTACGAAAAAAACAAACACTAAATTACAGAAAATAAAAAAAGAATTACAAGAATTTTAAACTAATTACACCTACTCTAATCCCCCTAATAAATGAAAAAAGCCCCCCAAAATAATAAAATTCCCTAACCTATACTAAATTACAAATAGCCTTTAAAAGGGCCTTTTGCGGGGCATTGCCCCAAAGTAATCAGCTCTTTTACCTGTAATAAAAAAATACAATACCCCCCCCCAACATTACAACCCACCACCCACATACCCCGACTCTAAAACCCAACAAATCCCCCCTTAATAAAACCTAACACTAACCCCCTGAAGATCACCCTACCTTGAGCCGTCTTCACCCAGCCGGGCACAAGTGGTCCTCCATACGGCAGAAGTCTTCATCCGATCGGGGCAGAAGAGGTCCTCCAGATGGCAGAAGGCTTCATCCAGGCGGCATCTTCTATCTTCATCCTTCCGGCGCGGAGTGGGTCCATCTTCCATCCAGCCGACGCGGAGCATCCTCTTCAATCGAAGTCCTAACGAAGAATGAAGGTTCCTTTAAATGACGTCATCCAAGATGGCGTCCCTCGAATTCCGATTGGCTGATAGGATTCTATCAGCCAATCGGAATTAAGGTAGGAAAAATCCGATTGGCTGATACTATCAGCCAATCGGATTGAAGTTCAATCCGATTGACTGATCCAATCAGCAAATAGGATTGACCTCGCATTCTATTGGCTGATTGGATCAGCCAATCGGATTGAACTTCAATCCGATTGGCTGATAGCACCAGCCAATCGGATTTTTCCTACCTTAATTCCGATTGGCTGATAGAATCCGATTAGCCAATCGGAATTCGAGGGACGACATATTGGATGACGTCATTTAAAGGAACCTTCATTCTTCGTTAGGACTTCGATTGAAGAGGATGCACCGCGTCGGCTGGATGGAAGATGGATCCGCTCCACGCCGGAAGGATGAAGATAGAAGATGCAGCCTGGATGAAGCCTTCTGCCGTCTGGAGGACCTCTTCTGCCCCGATAGGATGAAGACTTCTGCCGTATGGAGGACCACTTGTGCCCGGCTGGGTGAAGATGGCTCAAGGTAGGGTGATCTTCAGGGGGTTAGAGTAAGGTTTTTTTAAGGGGGGTTTGGGTGGGTTTTAGAGAAGGGGTGTGTGGATGGTGGGTTGTAATGTTGGGGGGGGTATTGTTTTTTTTTTACAGGTAAAAGAGCTGATTACTTTGGGGCAATGCCCCCCAAAAGGCCCTTTTAAGGGCTATTTGTAATTTAGTATAGGGTAGGGAATTTTATTATTTTGGGGGGCTTTTTTATTTTATTAGGGGGATTAGATTAGGTTTAATCAGTTTAAAATTCTTGTAATTCTTTTTTTCTGTTGTAATTTAGTG
This sequence comes from Bombina bombina, assembly GCF_027579735.1. NCBI lineage: Eukaryota > Metazoa > Chordata > Amphibia > Anura > Bombinatoridae > Bombina > Bombina bombina. The sequence goes on along the minus strand of NC_069501.1, from coordinate 1,180,571,668 downwards.
GGTTTTTTTGTAATTAGTTTAATTTAATTTAGTTAATTTATTTATTTATAGGGTAGTGTTAGGTGTAATTGTAACTTAGGTTAGGATTTATTTTACAGGTCATTTTGTACTTATTTTAGCTAGGTAGTTATTAAATAGTTAATAACTATTTAATAATTATTGTACCTAGTTAAAATAAATACAAAGTTGCCTGTAAAATAAATATAAATCCTAAGCTAGCTACAATGTAATTATTAGTTATATTGTAGCTATCTTAGGGTTTATTTTATCGGTAAGTATTTAGTTTTAAATAGGAATAATTTATTTAATTGTAGTTATTTTATTTAGATTTATTTAAATTATATTTAAATTAGGGGGATGTTAGGGTTAGGGTTAGACGTAGGTTTAGGGGTTAATAACTTTATTATAGTGGCGGCGACGTTGGCGGCGGAAGATTAGGGGTTAATTAATTTAATATTGTTGCTACAACGTTGGGGGGGGGAGATTAGGAGTTAATAAATATAATGTAGGTGTCAGCAATATTAGGGGCAGCAGATTAGGGGTTCATTAGTATAATGTAGGTGGCGGCGGAGTCCGGAGCGGCAGATTAGGGGTTAATAATATAATGCAGGTGTCGGCGATGTCAGGTGCGGCAGATTAGGGGTTAATAATATAATGCAGGTGTCGGCGATGTCGGGTGCGGCAGAATAGGGGTTAATAAGTGTAAGATTAGGGGTGTTTAGACTCGGGGTTCATGTTAGGGTGTTAGGTGTAGACATAACTTTTATTTTCCCATAGGAAACAATGGGGCTGCGTTAGGAGCTGAACGCTGCTTTTTTGCAGGTGTTAGGTTTTTTTTCAGCCAGCTCAGCCCCATTGTTTCCTATGGGGAAATCGTGCACAAGCACGTTTAGCCAGCTCACCGCTACCGTAAGCAACGCTGGTATCGAGGTGAAATGTGGAGCTAAATTTTGCTCAACGCTCACTTTTCTGAGGCTAACACCGGCTTGCAGAAAACTCGTAATACCAGCGTTGTCTTAAGGGAGCGGTAAAAAAAAGGCTCGTTAGCACCGCACAGCCTTACCGACCAAACTGATCTAGGCGATATTTTTTTAAAAATGGCCAAGAAATCATAAATTCTGCCAGGGTATGTAAACTTATTAGCACAACTGTATATATTTACTTGAGCACTGAGCCAATGGTGTGTATAACACTGCACACATACATAGATATGAACGCATATAATATACAGTACTGTGCAAAAGTCCTCCATTAGATTTTTGTTTTAGCAATGGTATAATGACCCTATATAATTATTTCTCAGTCTCTTTATTAGGATACAAGTACAACAATAAAATACAGACTATTTGTATGCAGTATTAAACTACAGAAAAAAAATCAGAAAAAAACTGTTTCTTTAGGCTAAAGTGGCAAGTATTAAGTGTGAGCTTCCTTTACACTTGAGCAATAGCAGGAACCTGGCTGTCATAAACCTAAATGGAATGAAAACCTTATTAATGTCATTGCTAACACCTGTATTTGTCTGTCAGGGATTTTTCCCTGCTTTGTTTGCCATGTGCTGATGGCAGCCATTTTGCTTACCTTTTCTTGCTGAATCTGGTGCAGAGTGTGTGATGCTGCTCATTTCCTGCACACCCTCTTATGGCCAGACTGTTGTACATCATCTGTGTGAGACAGGTTGCAGTCTCAGAATTGTGATGTCATCACTTATTATTTAAAGGGCCTCTGTTCAGTATGCTTTGCCCTTGCGTTGTCTCAGACCTGTTTGTGAGTTCCTGTTCCTGTGTATTACCTGGCTGTCTGACATGACATCCCTCCTGGTTCCTTACTAGGCTCGTCTGACCACCAGCTCTGGATTTGACTCCTGGCTTGTTATTTGACTTGTGGACTTTTCATTATTTTTTGTTATTAATAAAGGTGTGATTATTTTTGCACTTCTCATCTCAGTCTGATTTGTGCCACCCTGACATTATGCAAGGACCATGAATCCTGATGGTGCTAATAATCCACCTTTACATACCATCATTTCCAGGATGGATGAACAGGATCAATTTGCACTAGCCCTGCAAACCCTGCTGACTCGCACTGCACATTTGGACCACAGTGTCCCACAAGTTTTGGCTGCTCCTGTTTCCGCTGCTGCACCTAGTCCTACCAGGAGCCTGTCCGGTTCTGCACCTCTACCTCAGCGATATGGTGGCGATCCTATTCAGTGCAGAAGGTTTTTGAACCAGGTTGGTATTTACTTTGAGATGTTACCTCAGGCATTTCCCTCTGACAGACCTAAGGTGGGATTTCTCATCTCGTTACTCTCTGACACAGCTCTTGCCTGGGCTAATCCCTTGTGGGAGACTAATAAACCTGTGATATCAAATTACCCTGAATTTGTGGCCTCCTTTCGAAGGGTATTTGATGTTCCGGCTCGCTCCTCCTCTGCTGCTAAACGACTCATGACCATTCAGCAAGGTACGAGATTTGTTGCTCAGTATGCCATTGAGTTCCGTACGCTTGCCGCAGAGGTAGGTTGGAACAATGAAGCCCTTGTTGCCGCCTTCTTTCATGGGCTCTCTGTTTCGATTAAAGACGAAGTTGCTGCCAGAGATTTACCAGAGGATCTCGAGGCATTGGTGTCTTTTTTGATCCTAATTGACATCAGACTCAGAGAGAGGCCTTCTTTCAAGGAACACTTGCGGAAGCCTTCTGTTCCGTTGTCTCCTACATGTTCATTCACACCCATGCCTCCTGGTCCCGAGTCACCAGGTACTGCTGAGCTGATGCAGTTGGGATTCACGCGTCTCTCCACGGCAGAGAGGGCCTTTAGGAGGAGGGGCTCTGCCTCTATTGTGGGTTACAGGGCCACCTTTTAAAGTCTTGTCCTACATGGCCGGGAAATGCTCGCACCTAAGGTCCTGTCGGGGCAGACCTTGGGTGGTTTATCCTTGTCCCCGGAACTGCTAAAGGAGAAACCTTTGGTCACAGTTGTCCTTCCCTGGGAGTACCGAGAGTTCCTAGACATTTTTGACAAGGTTCGTGCCGGTACGTTGCCTCCTCACCGGTCTTACGATTGTGCCATAGACCTGCAACCCGGAGCCATTCCTCCTCCGGGCCGGATTTACCCTCTGTCTGTTTCGGAGAATTGTGCTATGGAAGATTATGTTGCCGATGCTCTGTCGTGGGGAATCAGCCGCAAATCCTGCTCTCCTGCACGGGCTGGCTTCTTGTTTGTGAAGAAAAAGCGTGGTGAGTTAAGACCATGCATCGATTATAGGGGTCTTAATCGTCTTACCATTAAGAATGCTTACCCTATTCCGCTCATTACGGAACTCTTTGACTGCCTCAAGGGAGCTACGGTCTTTTCTAAACTTGATTTGAGAGGAGCGTACAATCTCGTTAGGATTACGGAGGGCCACGAAGGGAAAACAGCATTTAACACCAGGAGCGGGCATTATGAATATCTTGTAATGCCCTTTGGCCTATGTAATGCTCCTGCTGTTTTTCAGGAATTTATTAATGATGTCCTATAGATATATGATATATATGATGTCCTATAGAGATATGTTGCAACAGTGTGTTGTGGTGTACTTAGACGACATCCTCATACACTCACCCACAGACGACATCCTCATACACTCACCCACACTTGAGGCTTATAGTTCTGATGTCACACGGGTACAACAGAGACTATGTGAGAATGGCCTGTATTGTAAACTTGAGAAATGTGAATTCCATCAGACTCAAGTAACCTTCCTATGTTATGTGATCTCCATTGCAGGGTTCTCCATGGATCCTGACAAGTGTTCTGCAGTTCTGCAGTGGCTTTGCCCAGTTGGTCTTCGCTCTATTCAACGTTTTTTGGGCTTCGCCAATTACTATAGAATGTTTATTAAAAACTTTTCTTCCTTGGTCAAACCTATCACAGACATGACCCATACAGAGAATGATCCACTCCATTGGTCACCTACTGCCATTAAGGCCTTTGATAGTCTTAAGACTGCCTTTGCTGCTGCTCCAGTACTGGCTCATCCTAACCCTGCCCTGCCTTTCGTTCTTTAGGTTGATGCGTCTGAGACTGGAGTAGGTGCCCTCTTGTCTCAACGTTCTACGCCTGATGGTTCCTTGCATCCGTGCAGTTTCTTCTCTAAGAAAGTTTGCGGAGTGCAATTATGAAATTGGCGACAGGGAATTACTGGCCATAATTTTGGCACTCAAGGAATGGAGGCATCTTCTTGAGGGTACTAGCGTACCAGGGCTCATTCTTACTGACCACAAGAATTTAACTTATCTCTCCGAAGCAAAACATTTGTCGCCCCGACAGGCCAGATGGGCAATATTTTTGTCTCTCTCTACAGTTTTCACCTCTGTCCAAGGAGGAGTCTGTACCTACTCCAGTTATACCTCCTTATCATATTTTGGCTACCATACGTACTAATTTGACTTCTCCCTTGGGGGAGGAGATCCTGGCTGCACAAACCAATGCACCTCCTGAGAAACCTAGTGGTAAGTGCTTTGTTCCTGAGAATCTTCAAACTAAACTTTTTCACACTTACCACTATCCTAAAGCTGCAAGTCACCCGGGCAAGAACCAAATGATTTGGTCTGTCACTCGACAATTCTGGTGGCCAGGTCTTCGTTCTGATGTTGCTGCGTATGTTGCCTCCTGCTCAGTTTGTGCACAGAATAAGACTCCTCAACGTCTTCCTGTTGGTCTTCTTCAACCTACTGCTAATGCTGCTAACACACCTTTCCATGGACTTCAGCCAATCAGATTGAGCTCGCATTCTACTGGCTGTTCCGATCAGCCAATAGAATGCAAGCTCAATCTGATTGGCTGATCGGATCAGCCAATCGGATTGAACTTGATTCTGATTGGCTGATTCCATCAGCCAATCAGAATATTCCTACCTTAATTCCGATTGGCTGATAGAATCCTATCAGCCAATCGGAATTCGAGGGACGCCATCTTGGATGACGTCATTTAAAGGAACCGTCATTCGGCTAGTAGGCGTCGGGAGAAGAGGATGGATCCGCGTCGGATGGAAGATGATGGCTCCCGAAGAAAGAAGATTGAAGATGCCGTTGATAGAAGACTTCATCCGGATCATGGACCTCTTCAGCTCCCGCTTGGATGAAGACTTCATCCGGATCATGGACCTCTTCAGCTCCCGCTTGGATGAAGACTTCAGCCGGATCATGGACCTCTTCAGCCCCCCGCTTGGGCTTGGATCAGGACATCGGAGGAGCTCTTCAGGACGGATCGGTGAACCTGGTATGGTGAAGATAAGGTAGGAAGATCTTCAGGGGCTTAGTGTTAGGTTTATTTAAGGGGGGTTTGGGTTAGATTAGGGGTATGTGGGTGGTGGGTTGTAATGTTGGGGGGGGTATTGCATGTTTTTTTTTACAGGCAAAAGAGCTGAACTTCTTGGGGCATGCCCCGCAAAGGGCCCTGTTCAGGGCTGGTAAGGTAAAAGAGCTTTGAACTTTAGTAATTTAGAATAGGGTAGGGCATTTTTTTATTTTGGGGGGCTTTGTGATTTTATTAGGGGGCTTAGAGTAGGTGTAATTAGTTTAAAATTGTTGTAATATTTTTCTTATGTTTGTAAATATTTTTTTATTTTTTGTAACTTAGTTCTTTTTTATTTTTTGTACTTTAGTTAGTTTATTTCATTGTAGTTATTTGTAGGAATTGTATTTAATGTATTTATTGATAGTGTAGTGTTAGGTTTAATTGTAACTTAGGTTAGGATTTATTTTACAGGTAAATTTGTAATTATTTTAACTATTTTAGCTATTAAATAGTTCTTAACTATTTAATAGCTATTGTACCTGGTTAAAATAAATACAAAGTTACCTGCAAAATAAATATTAATCCTAAAATAGCTATAATATAATTATAATTTATATTGTAGCTATATTAGGATTTATTTTACAGGTAAGTATTTAGCTTTAGATAGGAAAATTTATTTAAGAAGAGTTAATTAATTTTGTTAGATTTAAATTATATTTAACTGGGTGTTAGTGTTAGGGTTAGACTTAGCTTTAGGGGTTAATACATTTATTAGAAGCTACGGTCGGCAGATTAGGGGTTAATAATTGAAGTTAGGTGTCGGCGATGTTAGGGAGGGCAGATTAGGGGTTAATACTATTTATTATAGGGTTAGTGAGGCGGATTAGGGGTTAATAACTTTACAATAATAGCGGTGCGGTCCGCTCGGCAGATTAGGGGTTAATAAGTGTAGGCAGGTGGAGGCGACGTTGAGGGCGGCAGATTAGGGGTTAATAAATATAATATAGGGGTCGGCGGTGTTAGGGGCAGCAGATTAGGGGTACATAGCTATAATGTAGGTGGCGGCGCTTTGCGGCCGGCAGATTAGGGGTTAATTATTGTAGGTAGCTGGCGGCGACGTTGTGGGGGGCAGGTTAGGGGTTAATAAATATAATACAGGGGTCGGCGGTGTTAGGGGCAGCAGATTAGGGGTACATAAGTATAACGTAGGTGGCGGTCAGCAGATTAGGGATTAAAAAAATTTAATCGAGTGGCGGCGATGTGGGGGGACCTCGGTTTAGGGGTACATAGTTAGTTTATGGGTGTTAGTGTACTTTAGAGTACAGTAGTTAAGAGCTTTATGAACCGGCGTTAGCCCAGAAAGCTCTTAACTACTGACTTTTTTCTGCGGCTGGAGTTTGGTCGTTAGATTTCTAACGCTCACTTCAGACACGACTCTAAATACCGGAGTTAGAAAAATCCCATTGAAAAGATAGGATACGCAATTGACGTAAGGGGATCTGTGGAATGGAAAAGTCGCGGCTGAAAAGTGAGCGTTAGACCCTTTTTTGACTGACTCCAAATAGGTAGCCTAAAACCAGCGTTAGGAGCCTCTAACGCTGGTTTTCACGGCTACCGCCAAACTCCAATTCTAGGCCATAGGGCGAGATTTCAAGTCGTGCAGCATCTGTTTTTCGCAATTGCAAAAACACGTTGCGTGTTAAGGTTTTTACGCATTTGGGGTTGTGCAGGTATTACAAGTTGCAAAATAACTTATTTGGTGCGCGCGTTAACCCGAGTAGCCCATAAAGCCATATAGCATGCACATTCACGTATACCTCATATAAGTCAATGGATAAGACAAATAGAAAAAAAAACAACTAACACCGTGATCTGTTGCGCAAAGCCAATGACGTATTCTCCTTCTCGAAAAGTGTACATGAAAATGCAATTACCGTATTGTTCCGAGTATAGGCCGTACTTTTTTCCCCTTATGTAAGTTTTGAAATCAGGGGTGCGGCCTATACTCGGAATGTTTCCTTGAATGGTCCGGTTGGGGTTGGGTGGAAGCGCTGTTAGCATAGAGTCTGGTAATGTGGTTTGCATACGACAGTCTGTTAGTTTATGAACAGTGCACGTTCTTCCAAGTTGATGTAAAATAGTGACAGAGGCCAGGGCCGGCAACATGCTAGACACATCGGTTAATTTAATTAGTCTCAGGACTCCTACCTTTCCAGCTATGTATCCGGATTGTTTGCAGCCTCTTTCAAATCCCTCCAGTGGCCGGTATCCCACCAACCGCTGAAGTGAGGATCCTAATTGCTGCCAATCTGGTAGTATAATTACCCATTAACTTTTTTGTAGTCCGCCTCAGACTTCCGCCACTAGCAATAGCCACTATGTGCTCCTTAGGTTCCGTAGGCACCGCAGCCAATCCGGATACAGCCCCTGTCCATGTGATCTGCGAGCAACCAATGAAGGATTAGAGTCCTGGATCCAATAGAAACTGCTCAGGCTCAAGGTATAAGCTTCAAGCTCCTTAGGTTCCGTAGGCACCACAGCCAATCCGTATACGGCCCCTGTCCATGTGATCCACGAGCCACCAATGAATGATTAGAGTCCCGGATCCAAAAGAAGGTGTTTAGGCTCAAGGGATAAACTTGTGAATGAAATGTAAAAAGATGTCGGCACTTCTCCGTATAAAAACAGGAACATAAACAAAGCTGAATGCATCTTGATTCCCGGAAGAAACAAGGAGGAGACTTGTCCTGATAAGACGGAGAAAGGACCGTACTTGTTAATCACCAGGAGCAGGGAACTAAGGCAAGTGTGAAGAACTATCTGGGGTCCCTTGCAGATGTACTGTATACGGTATGGATTTTGCATTGATATGACATATGGCTCATTCACTGACAGAATGTTTGGGAATGCTTGGGATCAGGGCCGCCATCAGGGGGTGACAGGGGTGACTCCTGTCAGGGGCCCAATGGGCCAGGGGGGCCCCATGAGGCAAGAACTAAAAAAAAAAAAAAAAAAAAAATTTTTATTTTTTTATTTTTTTTAATTTTGGCAGCCACCAGTGGGTACTACAGCAGAGTGCTAATTGAGCATGGGAAATGTTATTACAAGGAGTAAAGTATTAGTATTTGAGAGGATTTTTGAGTGTGCACTAAACCACTATGCACAGTGTGAGACAGATTAGGCACTTTGTTTGTACAGTTTGTGCCTGAGTCAGACAGCAAATCACTTTCATTTGCAGAGGAGGTAGGACTTACTTAGCAAATGTTTTTTATTTCTTTGTGCAATTTCGGATTGTAACTTCAGTGTGGTAGTAGTTGTATGGTGGGGCCAGGGGTCCTTAAAAACACATTTTTTAGCAATATGTAGCAGTGTATTTATGATTATTTGACAATGCTGTAGAAATATATTCAATTTTTAAAGCCATGTAGAAATGTTTCCTCCTCAATACACAAATGGTAGGTGCCCTTTTGGCAGATATTAGTTTTCTTTATTACTATATATATTTTCATTACATTCCAGTTTACTGCCCCTTTATGCAAGGACTTTCCAGATGCAAGGAGGCATTTTATCTAAGAGTTTTACATCTGCATAAGATGTTACACTCAGACTAAGATTGCTCAGTGTTTGAAATGAGACAGGTTACTTAAAACTTTGAGACTAATGAGACCTTTACGGAAGTCACCAATCCACCATTTAACCTTTAAATTATTGTTTAGGCAGTTCAGGGCCCTTCCTTTCAGCCACTGCATGCTGTTGTCATCATTTAGTTGGCATCTTCCTTTACAAAAAGATAATCAGAACTCCATATTTTGTTTTCTAAATCTCCTTTTTTTACAAAACTGTAGTCTACCTCATTACTTTTCTGGTCAATGTAATCAAGTGCTGAGTGTCTGTTTGGGTGTCTGTGTCTGAGTGTGTTTGTGTGTTTCTTTGCGTATTCTAGAGTGTCTATATGTGAATCCTTATGTGTGAGTGTGTGTGTTTCAGTGTATGAGTGTGTCTATGTGTTTGTATGTTACTACCTTTACAACATTTCCAAGTTTTAATAGACACTTAAGAATAAAGTGCATATACGTTTTAGTCACCTGGTCAAAAATTGCACATGTCAAAGGGGGGGGGGGGGGCCCTGGTCAATGGTTAAGTCAGGGGCCCCAAAATTTCTAGTGGCGGCCCTGCTTGGGATACACATGTTCTGTACTAACGGTACTTTTATGGTTACCTTATCTTGCACACCAACTTGTGTATATTTTTTTAGGCTAAACATTTATTTTCTTTAAAATGGCACCAAACTTTAAGGGTGCGGCTTATAATCAGGAGCAGCCTATACTCGGAACAATACGGTATTTCATATTGCAAGAATGTTTTGTTAACAGAATATGTTCTATATATGTGTATATATGTGTATATATATATATATATATATTTCTCTATGTATGTGAAGAAGTTTGGACAGATATATCTATTTATAGCAAGATATGTATATGATTATATATATGTCTAGATATCTCTAGATCAGGGGTGTCAAACTGGCGGCACCTAATTTTGTTTGGCCCTCGCCACCTCCATGAAAAATAATAATTATAATATGCTTATTACTTAAAGAGTGAGTGAGCTTACTGTTAGGGATGCGCATACGTGCAACCTCCATTCAGCTCTTCATTATAATGACTGTATTCCTTTGTTCTGGCATTGTGATTCACTTGTTTTATAGTTAGCAGCTGCACTATGGTAGCGAGATCATTAATACCCCTCAGTCTTTAACGAGGAACATACACCTAAATTACGAGTTTTGCGTTGCAGCTTTTAACGCTGAAAAAATGGCCATTTCCGCATTAAAACAGCAACGCAACCATTACGAGTCTTGTCGGTATAGCTATACTGCAAGCATTTTAGCCTGTAATGCAACGTCAATCCCGCACTCACAAAAATTACATTTTTGCGTGGGATTTCCATAGCGCCAGTATTACAGGTTGTGGGGTGAGACTAAAATCCTTGTGTTACAGCCTATACCGACACGATCCATACCACCATCTAAAAGCAGTAGTTATGGATATTGTGTAACAAAAATGTTTCACAAAACTCATAACAAAACTGTTACAAAGTACACTAACACCCATAAACTACCTATTAACCCCTAAACCACCACCACCCACCCGCATCACAAACACTAAATTAAACCTATTAACCCCTAATCTGCCGCCCACCCACATCGCGACTATTCAATAAAGTTATTAACCCCCTAATCTGATATCATGATACTGTTGCAATGTTTCCCACAAACAACCCGTTAAACCCAGTCAAGCAAAATAAAGATCTAACTGTGGGAATAATATTTTCATTAGACATTTTCCCAGGACATATATATATTTTGTCAAGCTGTCGACAAGACACTTCAACAGTTTTGAGAGGAAAAACAAATATGTGTTTAGAAGGAAAAAGAGGCAAATTATACAGATTTCATGTTAATTGCGAAGAAAATGCAACAGCACATTGAGAGCAGGCTTATCACGCTTGCCATGGTTCTCTATGCCCCAGTTGTCAGTGATTCATATTGCTGTGGAGATTTATGGGCTGCAGCAACCTCTCCCTGACCTCCCACAGGGTTGCTGGAGCCTCTGTCATTGCCGTTATAGTTGAGGGTGGTCACCATTTGTAGTAAGTGTCCATTTATAGTAAGTGTAGTGATTATGGGTAGCTTAGCGCACAATTATCTATACTACTACTCCTACCTATTTCATCTTCTGCACTCTGAGGGGGCGATTTATTATGCCCCGAATGTGGCCAAATATATTTGTTTCCGTTAAGAAGCAGGGGTCTTAAGACCGCTGCTCCTTAACTCATACTCCTCCTCTGAGGCGGCGTACAGCAATCAGACTGATCACCTACAATCGGGTTGATTTACACACCATTTGCAGGGGGCGGAATTGCACAAGCGGTTCACCAGAACTGCTTGTGCAATGTTAAATGCCGACATCGTATGCTGTTGGCATTCAGCGATGTCGGACAGACATGATTGCTGCAGCGGATCATGTCCGTCCGACTCTTAATAAATCAGCCCCTGCGAGTTCCTGCTCTCTGTAAAGCCCTATACTTTTTACTGTATATATTCCATGGTTTTTTAGTGTTGAGGGAAATTAGGTTCTTGTGAAGGGGTTCATGAATAGGAAATTTAGCATGTTTTCAGTGGATGGGTAGTGTGAGGTGGTTTACCAATGAAGGATTGTGTGTGTGTGATTTAGATTTTATGGTGGATTACAGATGGAGTGATTGAGTAGGGGATTATAGTTATGGGGGTGTTGCAGTGATAATGGGGTGATTAGAAGTGAGGGATCATATGGGAGGTCCCTTGCGGGATTACTATGGGGAGCAATTGTGTAGTGGGACAGAGCCAGACATAGGTATTGCAAGTGCATGCAATTAAAATAACAATAAAGTATTCCCAGATGCCAGTGACTAGATCAATCACATGGGAATATAGCAGTTCACCAGTAAATCCTCCTTTCCAAAAGCCATTATGATGTAGAAGAGTTAGCTCCTGAGGCTGGTATAGATCATTAATATCATAAGGAAATTACTGCTACAAAGAATTAAATGCATGATAAATATTTATAGGTATGCCTACTTGAATATGAGTTCTTATTGTAGTTGTCCTTAATCATTCAGTCAGTGGACTGCTTACCTTTAACAGTGCAGATGTCTCTTCTGGGATAGTGTGTTGCTAGCAACATTGAAGAAGACCTTTATTTGCTTTAAATAGACATGAAACCCATTTTTTTTTTTTTTTGCTTTCATGATTTAGAACAAAAATGCAATTTTAAACAACTTTTCAATTTACTTCTATTTAATTTCATTAATTCTCTTGATATCATTTGTTGAAAAGCATATACAAAAACGGCTCAGTAGCTGCTGATTGGTGGCTGCTCATAGATGCCTCTTGTGATTGACTCACCCATGTGCATTGCTATCGCTTTAAAAAAGGACATCTAAAGAATGAAGCAAATTAGATAATAGAAGTAAATTGGAATGTTGTTTAAAATTGTATTCTATATCTGAATCATGAAAGCAAAAATTTGGGTTCAGTGTCCCTTTAATGACAATCCCTCTGTTACAGATAGACATGCCCTGCCTTCCTTATGTGGTAGAGAAACCTCCCATGCTTTCCCATTTCAGGATATAAATCATGCTGTCCCAGATAAAGGCCCATATTTATCAAGCTCCGTACGGAGCTTGAAGGGCCGTGTTTCTTCAGACTCGCCATTAACACAAGTTATGAAGCAGCGGTCTAAAGACCGCTGCTCCATAACCCTGTCCGTCTGCTCTGAGCAGGCGGACAAGAATCGCCGGAAATCAACCCGATCGAATACGATCAGGTTGATTGACACCTCCCTGCTGGCGGCCAATTGGCCTGTGTCGGATCAGGTCCGCAAGACCTTTGATAAATTGGGGCCTAAGCCTAAATTTTCCTATTTATTTATATTTTTCCCCTTTAAGAAAACGACCATGTAGTGATGGACCATGCATTGCAGGAAATCTGCTTGTTCATATTAAATACACTCAGTAACCCTACTGAATAATGAGAAATGCACTTTCCTTACACAGTTTGGCTATTTTGAGTTTTGTTCATGCACAGAATATAAATAGGATGCTACAATAGAGCAAGCAATGGGTTTCTGCAGTTTATTTTTTTAATCGTCTAGTAATGACCAATTTCCTTACACATAAGTATTTAAGAATATCTGAATGAATGCACCAATGAAATTTAAAGAAAACAAAAAAATGCTGACGAAATTAGTTTTTTTAAAAAAAATTTGTTTCCTTTTAATTACTTTTAAGGGGTAAAATACTTATCTGTACGCGCTCTAGAGCACGCGCTAGCTAAATCTTCTTCTTGTCAGGTCGCAGCTGTGCTAACAGGAGACTTAGCGTGCTCAGCACCCAGGACCTGCACTAAGTTTAGTGCAGTTCCTATGAGCTGAACACAATAAGCCGTCTGTTAGCGGTCCCAGGGCCCTGGCAAGAAGAGGGTTGCGTTAACGCGTGCTCCAGAGCGCGTAAAGATAAGTATTTTACCCTTTAAAAGTAAGTATGTAGCTGCAGGTGAACTTTTCATCTGTAGCTTCAAAACATTTACATTTGAATGTAAACGTTTAACGAATATTCTGGGAAACGAATGTCCTCGAATATCCGTTCCGAAATTTTCGTTTGTAACGAAAATTTCTTCCCTGCACAACCCAAATAATTAAAAGCCTAAAGGGCCGCATATATTTTTATGCTATATATCAAATGAATAATAACATATTTCCTTAAAATGTCCAGTGGCATCAGTTTATATTTTGAAAATGCAGGGTACCTTGTCTGCTGGTCTCCGCTACACAGGACCTATATAGGACTTTTTTGAGTTGTCCCCAAAGCAGACATTTTTATTTCTATTTTTTCTGGGTTTACAGAAATGATGGCACACAATCTTGGCTCTACTTATTCCTGCACAAACTGGCGTAGAGGACCGCATGTGGCTGCAAGGTCCTCCGTGATCTAGTCCATTTAAGAAACAAACTCAAAATGCATTAAAAAGTTTCTTTTTTTCGTAAATTCAATAAAAAGTGTTTTATTAGGAAATGAAACCCAAATTTCCCTTAACCCCTTAATGACCGAGGACGTGCAGGGTACGTCCTCAGAAAAAAGGCAGTTAACGCCTGAGAACGTACCCTGCACGTCCTCGGTGTGGAAAGCAGCTGGAAGCGATCCTGCTCGCTTCCAGCTGCTTTCCGGTTATTGCAGTGATGCCTCGATATGGAGGCATCCTGCAATAACCTTTTACGGCCATCCGATGCAGAGAGAGCCACTCTGTGGCCCTCTCTGCATCGGACATCGATGGCCGGTTTCGTTGGTGGGTGGGAGCCGGTATGGGAGGTGGGTGGCGGCCATCGATGGCCCTGGTCATGTGGAGGGGGGCGGGATCGTGGGCGGGGAAGTCCGGGGGAGCGCGCGGGCGCGCGCACGTGCACGAGGGGGCGGGCGCGTGCACGGGGAGGGAGCAGGTGGGAGCCGCTACACTACAGAAAAAATGTGTCCCAAAGCTAAATAAAAGTGGGACATTTAATGTAAAAAAAACCCCATTAGGGGTAATTTAGGTGGTGGGGGTTGGTGCGTGGGGGGGGGGGAGCTACACTACAGAAAAAAAAAATAAAAAAAAAAAAATAAACATTTGATTGTTCAAACTGGGTACTGGCAGACAGCTGCCAGTACCCAAGATGGCCCCCAATAAGGCTGAGGGGGAGGCTTAGAGAGCTGTTTTGGGGGGGATCAGGGAGGTTGGGGGTTAAGGGGGGATCCTAAACACAGCATATGTAAATATGCTTTCTTTTTTTTCTTTTAGAAAAAAACCCAAAAACTTTTATTTTAGTACTGGCAGACTTTCTGCCAGTACTTAAGATGGCGGGGACAATTGTGGGATGGGGGAGGGAAGGGAGCTGTTTGGGAGGGATCAGGGGGTGGGATGTGTCAGGTGGGAGGCTGATCTCTACACTAAAGCTAAAATTAACCCTGCAAGCTCCCTACAAACTACCTAATTAACCCCTTCACTGCTAGCCATAATACACGTGTGATGCGCAGCAGCATCTAGCGACTTTCTAATTACCAAAAAGCAACGCCAAAGTCATATATGTCTGCTATTTCTGAACAAAGGGCATCCCAGAGAAGCATTTACAACCATTTGTGCCATAATTGCACAAGCTGTTTGTAAATAATTTCAGTGAGAAACCTAAAATTGTGAAAAAATTAACGTTTTTTTTAATTTGATCGCATTTGGCGGTGAAATGGTGGCATGGAATATACCAAAATGGGCCTAGATCAATACTTGGGGTTGTCTACTACACTACACTAAAGCTAAAATTAACCCTAGAAGCTCCCTACATGCTCCCTAATTAACCCCTTCACTGCTGAGCATAATACACGTATTGTGCGCAGTGGCATTTAGCAGCCTTCTAATTACCAAAAAGCAACGCCAAAGCCATATATGTCTGCTATTTCTGAACAAAGGGGATCCCAGAGAAGCATTTACAATCATTTATGCTATAATTGCATAAGTTGTTTGTAAATAATTTCAGTGAGAAACCTAAACTTTGTGAAAAAGTGAACAATTTTTTTTATTTGATCGCATTTGGCGGTGAAATAGTGGCATGAAATATACCAAAATGGGCCTAGATCAATACTTTGGGATGTCTTCGAAAAAAAAATATATACATGTCAATGGATATTCAGGGATTCCTGAAAGATATTAGTGTCCCAATGTAACTAGCGCTAATTTTGAAAAAAAAGTGGTTTGGAAATAGCAAAGTGCTACTTGTATTTATGGCCCTATAACTTGCAAAAAAAGCAAAGAACATGTAAACATTGGGTATTTCTAAACTCAGGACAAAATTTAGAAACTATTTAGCATGGGTGTTTTTTGGTGGTTGTAGATGTGTAACAGATTTTGGGGATCAAAGTTAGAAAAAGTGTGTTTTTTTCCATTTTTTCCTCATATTTTATAATGTTTTTTATAGTAAATTATAAGATATGATGAAAATAATGGTATCTTTTGAAAGTCCATTTAATGGCGAGAAAAACGGTATATAATATGTGTGGGTACAGTAAATGAGTAAGACGAAAATTACAGCTAAACACAAACACCGCAAAAATGTAAAAATAGCCTTGGTCCCAAACGGACAGAAAATGGAAAAGTGGTGCGGTCATTAAGGGGTTAAAAGGGCATTTAGCTCTTTTGCATTGTCCTGAAAACGGCATTTAGCTTGTTTACGAAAAGCCCAAACCCTAAACTAAAAAAAAAAAAAACCACCCAAAAAACCTTAAAAAATCCTAACACTAACCCCCGAAGATCCACTTACAGTTGCTGAAGTTCCGCTTGCAGGATCTTCATCCCGGCAGCTCCATCTTCATCCAGGCGGCTCCATCTTCATCCAGGCGGCATCTTCTAACTTCATCCCGGCGGTGCGGAGCAGATCCATCCTGAATACATCTGGCGCAGAGCATCCTCTTCATACGGTCGCCAACGTACACTGAATGTTCAATGCAAGGTACGCGATTCAAAATGGCGTCCCTTGCATTCCTATTGGCTGATTTGGTTTTGGAAATTCAAATCAGCCAATAGGATGAGAGCTACTGAAATCCTATTGGCAGCCAATAGGATTACAGTAGCTCTCATCCTATTGGCTAATTTGAATATCCAAAATCAAATCAGCCAATAGGAATGCAAGGGACGCCATTTTGAATCGTGTACCTTGCATTGAAGATTCAGTGTACGGCGGTGACCACATGAAGAGGATGCTCAGTACCAGATGTCTTCAGGATGGATTCGCTCTGCGCCGCCAGGATGAAGATAGAAGCCGCCTGGATGAAGATGGAGCCGCCGGGATGAAGATTCTTCAAGCGGGACTTCAGAAACTGTGAGTGGATCTCCGGGGGTTAGTGTTAGGATTTTCTTTCATGTAATTAGCAAGAGTCCATGAGCTAGTGACGTATGGGATATACATTCCTACCAGGAGGGGCAAAGTTTCCCAAACCTTAAAATGCCTATAAATACACCCCTCACCACACCCACAATTCAGTTTTACAAACTTTGCCTCCGATGGAGGTGGTGAAGTAAGTTTGTGCTAGATTCTACGTTGATATGCGCTCCGCAGCAAGTTGGAGCCCGGTTTTCCTCTCAGCGTGCAGTGAATGTCAGAGGGATGTGAGGAGAGTATTGCCTATTTGAATGCAGTGATCTCCTTCTACGGGGTCTATTTCATAGGTTCTCTGTTATCGGTCGTAGAGATTCATCTCTTACCTCCCTTTTCAGATCGACGATATACTCTTATTTATATACCATTACCTCTGCTGATTCTCGTTTCAGTACTGGTTTGGCTTTCTACAAACATGTAGATGAGTGTCCTGGGGTAAGTAAATTTTATTTTCTGTGACACTCTAAGCTATGGTTGGGCACTTTGTTTATAAAGTTCTAAATATATGTATTCAAACATTTATTTGCCTTGACTCAGAATGTTCAACTTTCCTTATTTTGCAGACAGTCAGTTTCATATTTGGGATAATGCATTTGAATTAATCATTTTTTTCTTACCTTCAAAAATTTGACTCTTTTTTCCCTGTGGGCTGTTAGGCTCGCGGGGGCTGAAAATGCTTCATTTTATTGCGTCATTCTTGGCGCGGACTTTTTTGGCGCAAAAATTATTTTCCGTTTCCGGCGTCATACGTGTCGCCGGAAGTTGCGTCATTTTTTTGACGTTATTTTGCGCCAAAAATGTCGGCGTTCCGGATGTGGCATCATTTTTGGCGCCAAAAGCATTTTAGGCGCCAAATAATGTGGGCGTCTGATTTGGCGCTAAAAAATATGGGCGTCGCTTTTGTCTCCACATTATTTTAGTCTCATTTTTCATTGCTTCTGGTTGCTAGAAGCTTGTTCTTTGGCATTTTTTTCCCATTCCTGAAACTGTCATTTAAGGAATTTGATCAATTTTGCTTTATATGTTGTTTTTTTGTCTTACATATTGCAAGATGTCTCACGTTGCATCTGAGTCAGAAGATACTACAGGAAAATCGCTGTCTAGTGCTGGAGCTACCAAGCTAAGTGTATCTGCTATAATTTTTGGTATCTGTTTCTCCAGCTGTTGTTTGTATTGCATGTCATGACAAACTTATTAATGCAGATAAAATTTCCTTTAGTACTGTTACATTACCTGTTGCTGTTCCGTCAACATCTAATTTTCAGAGTGTTCCTGATAAACATATGAGATTTTATTTTTTAAATCCATTAAGAAGGCTATGTCTGTTATTTCTCCTTCTAGTTTACATAAAAGTCTTTTAAAACTTCTCTTTTTTCAGATGAATTTTTAAATGAACATCATCATTCTGATACTGATAAATCTTTGTATTTGTTCAAGATGGAATTTATTCGTTCTTTATTTAAAGAAGTATTAATTGCATTAGAAATAGAGGATTCTGGTCCTCTTGATACTAAATCTAAACGTTTAAATAAGGTTTTTTAAATCTCCTGTAGTTATTCCAGAAGTGTTTAATCTCCCTGATGCTATTTCTGAAGTAATTTCCAGGGAATGGAATAATTTGGGTAATTCTTTTACTCCTTCTAAACGTTTAAGCAATTATATCCTGTGCCATCTGACAGATTAGAGTTTTTGGGACAAAATCCCTAAGGTTATGGGGCTGTCTCTACTCCTGCTAAATGTACTACTGTTCCTACGGCAGATAGTACTTTATTTAAGGAAAATTGAATCCTTTCTAAGAAAAGCTTACTTATGTTCAGGTAATCTTCTTAGACCTGCTATATTTTTAGCGGATGTTGCTGCAGCTTCAACTTTTTGGTTAGAAGCTTTAGCGCAACAAGTAACAGATCATAATTTTATAGCATTATTATTATTCTATAACATGCTAATAATTTTATTGGTGATACCATCTTTTGATATCATTAGAGTTGATGTCAGGTATATGTCTCTAGCTATTTTAGCTAGAAAAGCTTTATGGATTAAACTTGGAATGCTGATATGTCTTCTAAGTCAACTTTGCTTTCCATTTCTTTCCAGGGTATTAAATTATTATCTCAATTGTTTCTGGAAGGAAGGGAACTTTTTTACCAAAGGATAAAAAATCTAAGGTAAATTTAGGTCTAATAGTCTTTTTCGTTCCTTTCCTCACAACAAGGAACAAAAGCCTGATCCTTCATCCTCAGGAGCGGTATCAGTTTGGAAACTATTTCCAGTTTGGAATATATCCAAGCCTTATAGAAATATATAGCCAGCTCCTAAGTACCCATGAAGGTGCGGCCCTTATTCCAGCTCAGCTGGTATGGGGCAGATTACGTTTTCTTCAATTTGGATCAATTCCGTTCTCAATCTCTGGTTTCAGAACATTGTTTCAGAAAGGTACAGAATTGGCTTCAAGTTAAGGCCTCCTGCTAAGAGATTTTTTTCTTTCCCGTGTCCCAGTTATCACAGCAAAGGCTCAGCATTTCTGAAATGTGTTTCAGATCTAGAGTTGGTTGGAGTAATTATGCCAGTTCCAGTTCTGGAACAGGGGCTGGGGTTTTATTTTATCTCTTCATTGTACCAAAGAAGGTCAATTCCTTCAGACCAGTTCCGGATCTATCAATATTGAATCGTTATGTAAGGATACCAACATTCAAGATGGTTACTGTAGGACTATCCTGCTTTTTGTTTAGCAAGGGCATTATATGTCTACAATAGATTTACAGGATGTGTATCTGCATATTCCGATTCATCCAGATCACTTTTAGTGTCTGAGATTCTCTTTTTAGACAAGCATTACCAGTTTTTTTGGCTCTACCGTTTGGCCTAGCCTCAGTTCCAAGAATTTTTTTCAAAGGTTCTCGGTGCCCTTTTTTCTGTAATCAGAGAACAGGGTTTTGGTATTTCCTTATTTGGACGATATCTTGGTATTTGCTCAGTCTTCTCATTTTCGAAGAATCTCATACGAATCGACTTGTGTTGTTTCTTCAAGTTCATGGTTGGAGGTTCAATTTACCAATCAGTTCATTGATTCCTCAGACAAGGGTAACCTTTTTAGGTTTCTAGATAGATTCAGTGTCTATGACTCTGTCCTTGTCAGACAAGAGAAGTTTAACATTGATATCAGCTTGTCAAAACCTTCAGTCACAATCATTCCCTTTGGTAGCCTTATGCATGGAAATTTTAGGTCTTAGGACTGCCGCATCAGATGCGATCTCCTTTGCTCGTTTTCACATGTGACCTCTTCAGCTCTGTATGCTGAACCAATGGTGCAGGGATTACTCAAAGATATCTCAATTAATATCTTTAAACCGATTATACGACACTCTCTGACATGGTGGACAGATCACCATCGTTTAGTTCAGGGGGCTTCTTGTTCTTCCAACCTGGACTATAATCTCAACAGATGCAAGTCTTACAGGTTGGGGAGCTGTGTGGGGGTATCTGACGGCACAAGGGGTTTGGGAATCTCAGGAGGTGAGATTTCCGATCAATATTTTGGAACTCCGTGCAATTTTCAGAGCTTTCCAGTCTTGGCCTCTTCTGAAGAGAGAGTTGTAAATTTGTTTTCAGATAGACAATGTCACAACTGTGGCATACATCAATCATCAAGGAGGGACTCACAGTCCTCTGGTTATGAAAGAAGTATCTCGAATTTTGGTTTGGGCGGAATCCAGCTCCTGTCTAATCTCTGCGGTTCATATCCCAGGTATGGACAATTGGAAAGCGGATTATCTCAGTCGCCAAACGTTGCACCTGGGCGAATGGTCTCTTCATCCAGAGGTATTTCCTCAGATTGTTCAATGTGGGAACTCCCAGAAATAGATCTGATGGCTTCTCATCTAAACAAGAAACTTCCCTGGTATCTGTCCGGATCCCGGGATCCTCGGGCGGAGGCAGTGGATGCATTATTTTCTTCCTTACAAGTGTCATCCTGCCTATATCTTTCCGCCTCTAGTTCTTCTTCCAAGGGTATTCTCCAATATTCTAAAGGAATGCTCGTTTGTCCTGCTGGTAGCTCCAGCATGGCCTCACAGGTTTTGGTATGCGGATCTTGTCCGGATGGCCTCTTGCCAGCTGTGGACTCTTCCGTTAAGACCAGTCTTTCTGTCTCAAAACCTTAATTTTAAGGTATGGAGTTTGAACGCTTGATTCTTGGTCAAGAGGTTTCTCTGACTCTGTGATTGATACTATGTGACAGGCTCGTAAATTTGTATCTAGAGAGATATATTATAGAGTCTGGAAGACTTATATTTCTTAGTGTCTTTCTCATCTTTTTTCTTGGCATTCTTTTTGAATACCGAGAATTTTACAGTTTCTTCAGGATGGTTTAGATAAAGGTTTGTCCGCAAGTTCCTTGAAAGACAAATCTCTGCTCTTTCTGTTCTTTTTCACAGAAGGTTTGCTAATCTTCCTGATATTTATTGTTTTGTACAACCTTTGGTTCGTATAAAACCTGTCTTTAAGTCAATTTCTCCTCCTTGGAGTTTGAATTTGGTTCTGGGGGCTCTTCAAGCTCCTCCTTTTGAACCCATGCATTCTTTGGTCGTTATATTACTTTCTTGGAAAGTTTTTGTTTCTTTTGGCCATCTCTTCTGCCAGAAGAGTCTCTGAATTATCTACTCTTTTTTGTGAGTCTCCATTTCTGATTTTGCATCAGGATAAGGCGGTGCTGCGAACTTCTTTTGAATTTTTTACCTAAGGTTGTGAATTCTAACAACATTAGTAGAGAAATTGTGGTTCCTTCATTATGTCCTGATCCTATGAATTCTAAGGAGAAATCATTGCATTCTTTGGATGCTGTTAGAGCTTTGTAATATTATGTTGAAGCTACTAAGTCTTTCCGAAAGACTTCTAGTCTATTTGTCATCTTTTCCGGTTCTAGAAAAGGCCAGAAAGCTTCTGCCATTTCTTTGGCATCTTGGTTGAAATCTTTATTTCATCATGCCTATGTTGAGTCGGGTAACACTCCGCCTCAAAGGATTACAGCTCATTCTACTAGGTCAGTTCTACTTCCTGGGCGTTTAGGAATGAAGCTTCGGTTGATCAGATTTGCAAAGCAGCAACTTGGTCCTCTTTGCATAATTTTACTAAATTCTACCATTTTGATGTGTTTTCTTCTTTTGAAGCAGTTTTTGGTAGAAACGTACTTCAGGCAGTGTTTTCAGTTTGAATCTTCTGCTTATGTTTTTTCATTAAAATTTTATTCTGGGTGTGGATTATTTTCAGCAGGAATTGGCTGTCTTTATTTTATCCCTCCCTCTCTAGTGACTCTTGCGTGGAAAGATCCACATCTTGGGTAATCATTATCCCATACGTCACTAGCTCATGGACTCTTGCTAATTACATGAAAGAAAACATAATTTATGTAAGAACTTACCTGATAAATTAATTTCTTTCATATTAGCAAGAGTCCATGAGGCCCGCCCTTTTTTGTGGTGGTTTTGATTTTTTTGTATAAAGCACAATTATTCCAATTCCTTATTTTATATGCTTTCGCACTTTTTTCTTATCACCCCACTTCTTGGCTATTCGTTAAACTGAATTGTGGGTGTGGTGAGGGGTGTATTTATAGGCATTTTAAGGTTTGGGAAACTTTGCCCCTCCTGGTAGGAATGTATATCCCATACGTCACTAGCTCATGGACTCTTGCTAATATGTAAGAAATGAATTTATCAGGTAAGTTCTTACATAAATTATGTTTTTTAAGGTTTTTTGGGGGGTTTGATTTTTTAGTTTAGGGTTTGGGCTTTTCATAAACACACTAAATGCCCTTTTCAGGGCAATGCCCTTACAAATGCCCTTTTCAGGACAATGGATAGCTTAGGTTTTTGTTAGAGTTAGGTTTTTTTATTTTGGGGGGTTGGTTGGGTGGTGGGTTTTACTGTTGGGGGGGTCTTTGTATTTTGTTTACTGGTAAAAGAGCTGTTTAACTTAGGGCAATGCCCTACAAATGGCCCCTTTAAGGGCTATTGGTAGTTTATTGTAGGCTAGGGTTTTTCTTTATTTTGGGTGGGCTTTTTTTATTTTTATAGGGCTATTAGATTAGGTGTTATTCTTTTTTATTTTTGATAATTACGTTTGTTATTTTTCGTAATTTAGTATTATTATTTTTTGTAATTAGATACTTTGTAATTTTTAGAGTAGTGTTAGGATTTTTTATGGGTATTTTAGTTTTCTTTAATTGGTATTTAATTTAATTTTAGTTTAATAGTTATATTAGTTTAATTGTTAGTTTAAACTTAGTTTTTTTAATTTGACAGGTAAGTTTTAATTTAATTTAAGATAGGGAAATTGTAATTTTAATATAAATTAGGGGGGCATTAGGTTTAGGGGTTACTAGTTTAAATTAGTTTATTGCAATGTGGGGGCTTTCGGTTTAGGGGTTAGTAGTTTAATTTAGTATATTTTGTTGTGGGGGGCTTGTGGTTTAGGGGTTAATAGGTTTATTTTAGTTGCGGCTGTGTAGGGCTTAGAAACTTTAGTATAGTGGGGGGTGATGTGGGCGGACGGCAGATTAAAGGTTAATTATATTTAAATAGTGTCTGCGATGTAGGAGGGCCGCGGTTTAGGGGTTAATAACTTTAATATAGTGGTGACGATGTCGGGGAGCGGCTGAATAGGCGTTAATACTTTTTATTAGTGGCGGCGATGTCGGGAGCGGCAGATTAGAGGTTAATAAATTTAATATAGGGTTTGTGATGCGGGAGGGCCTCTGTTTATGGTTTATGGATGTTTAGTGCACTTTGTAAAACTCATAACTACTGCTTTTAGATTGCAAAACGGATCTTGTCGGTGAAGGGCTGCAACGCAAGCTTTTTAGCCTCACTCGTAATGGCAGCGCTATGGAAGTCCCATAAAAAAACATAATTTTTACGTGTGCGGGACTGACGTTGCGTTACAGGCTAAAAAGGCTTGCGGTATAGCTACAGGGAGTGCAGAATTATTAGGCAAATGAGTATTTTGACCACATCATCCTCTTTATGCAGTTGTCTTACTCCAAGCTGTATAGGCTCAAAAGCCTACTACCAATTAAGCATATTAGGTGATGTGCATCTCTGTAATGAGAAGGGGTGTGGTCTAATGACATCAACACCCTATATCAGGTGTGCATAATTATTAGGCAACTTCCTTTCCTTTGGCAAAATGGGTCAAAAGAAGGACTTGACAGGCTCAGAAAAGTCAAAAATAGTGAGATATCTTGCAGAGGGATGCAGCACTCTTAAAATTGCAAAGCTTCTGAAGCGTGATCATTGAACAATCAAGCGTTTCATTCAAAATAGTCAACAGGATCGCAAGAAGCGTGTGGAAAAACCAAGGTGCAAAATAACTGCCCATGAACTGAGAAAAGTCAAGCGTGCAGCTGCCAAGATGCCACTTGCCACCAGTTTGGCCATATTTCAGAGCTGCAACATCACTGGAGTGCCCAAAAGCACAAGGTGTGCAATACTCAGAGACATGGCCAAGGTAAGAAAGGCTGAAAGACGACCACCACTGAACAAGACACACAAGCTGAAACGTCAAGACTGGGCCAAGAAATATCTCAAGACTGATTTTTCTAAGGTTTTATGGACTGATGAAATGAGAGTGAGTCTTGATGGGCCAGATGGATGGGCCCGTGGCTGGATTGGTAAAGGGCAGAGAGCTCCAGTCCGACTCAGACGCCAGCAAGGTGGAGGTGGAGTACTGGTTTGGGCTGGTATCATCAAAGATGAGCTTGTGGGGCCTTTTCGGGTTGAGGATGGAGTCAAGCTCAACTCCCAGTCCTACTGCCAGTTTCTGGAAGACACCTTCTTCAAGCAGTGGTACAGGAAGAAGTCTGCATCCTTCAAGAAAAACATGATTTTCATGCAGGACAATGCTCCATCACACGCGTCCAAGTACTCCACAGCGTGGCTGGCAAGAAAGGGTATAAAAGAAGAAAATCTAATGACATGGCCTCCTTGTTCACCTGATCTGAACCCCATTGAGAACCTGTGGTCCATCATCAAATGTGAGATTTACAAGGAGGGAAAACAGTACACCTCTCTGAACAGTGTCTGGGAGGCTGTGGTTGCTGCTGCACGCAATGTTGATGGTGAACAGATCAAAACACTGACAGAATCCATGGATGGCAGGCTTTTGAGTGTCCTTACAAAGAAAGGTGGCTATATTGGTCACTGATTTGTTTTTGTTTTGTTTTTGAATGTCAGAAATGTATATTTGTGAATGTTGAGATGTTATATTGGTTTCACTGGTAAAAATAAATAATTGAAATGGGTATATATTTGTTTTTTGTTAAGTTGCCTAATAATTATGCACAGTAATAGTCACCTGCACACACAGATATCCCCCTAAAATAGCTATAACTAAAAACAAACTAAAAACTACTTCCAAAACTATTCAGCTTTGATATTAATGAGTTTTTTGGGTTCGTTGAGAACATGGTTGTTGTTCAATAATAAAATTAATCCTCAAAAATACAACTTGCCTAATAATTCTGCACTCCCTGTATACCGACAAGACTTGTAATGGCTGTGGTGCTGTTTTATCTCTGAAATTACCATTTTTTCAGCGTTAAAACATGAATGCAAAACTTGTAATCTAGGTCAATGTTAATTATGAACGTCATCTCATATGGTTACCATTGTATAAATGAGTAATTGTAATATGATTTTTAAACAACTGGAAGCTGCATAATAAATGTCATATTAAATAAATTCTTTCTACATTTTTTTTAGAGTTCTGAAAAAACTAAACATGTACCAAGTTGGACGCAATTATTACAGTCCCTCAGATCCAATCAACATCCCCCAACACAGGTATTTGTACAGCTTTTCTCTGTCTAGAATTGTTTAAGATTCACCAAGATTAAAGGGATATGAAACCCAGCATTCAGACAGAGCATACAATTTAAAAAAAAAAAAACGTTTTCAATTTACTTTTATTATCAAATTTGCTTTGTTCTAATGATATTCTTTGTTGAAGAGATATCTAGTTAGGTGTCTGGAGAACTACATGGCTGGAAATAGTGCTGCCATCTAGTGTTCTTGAAAATGGATAACTTTCTTGGAAAACTGCTGCCATATAGTGCTCCTGACATGAGCCAGCGAGCTTAGGTCCCAGCTTTTAAACAAAAGATACCAAGAGAATGAAGAAAATTTGATAATAGAAATAAATTAGAAAGTTGTTTAAAATCGCATGCGCTATCTGAATCATGAAAGAGAAATGTGTGGTTTCATGTCCCTTTAACACAAGTATGACAAAAGAAACTGGTTTTATTGGTGTACAATTAGATTATTTTAGGATTTTAGGATATTGTACTACAGTATAGCTGTAAATGTAACTCTATGATATAAAATTGTGACCTGCGTTTTGGCTATCATTCTGCATAACTGGATAATATAAAGTTATAAAATGTATGTCAACTACTAAGGAGAGCAGAAATCTAGTAAAGTCTAATAAAAAAGTACACTGACGGACCTGACCGAGCAGCCATCTTGCTGACGGAGATATCACAGCAGATATCAAAGCAGCTGAAAGCTACTCGGTACCAGCACTACTCTTCTGGAAGGAGACACTGCACTACAAAAATAATCTGTGGGGACACAGAAAATCGAGACTACATTTAAGCCACAGCAGTTGAAGGATCTACACGGCCAAATTACGGGCCTGCAAGGTAGGTCATGCAATACCACCATTTAACACACAAGGCATAAATTGATCCTGCACCGCAAATACTACGCCATCACTAAGCTGGTACGTTTATACAACATTATATATAATATAATACCAAGTTTAGAGGCGGATTGCACCTAAAAAACATTAATAGGAAGAACGGGGTAACAGGATAATAAGAAGCTGCAAACCTAAGGGAATAAGTTTATTTCTCAGAAGGGGTAATTGGGCCTGAGTGACCTAAAGATATAAGAAGTACAACATTAATATTCCATCTGGAGGCAAGCGCTCCTAGCACCACGAGAATAATCCCATCAGGCCAAACCCACCCGCAACACCTACGATACCTCAAGCGACTTAAAAACGTAAAAATGTGATATAAGAGTAATAAAATTGGGGCAAACCACTACAATCTATCGCTGTGAGTATCTCACTAACTTTATCTCACTCACTACCCCTGTGACAACATTTTGGAGCACTAGTTGTTTCTTACGGCATCATAGCCAGAGTGACCGCCAAATCTTCACCAGCTTTAGCCAATTATTACTCTGCATAAAGCACCTAACAGAGCCTACATAAGATGGCGTCAAGAAGACCCCTTAAACCAGACAAAGCCGCTAAAGCTTCAAATACAAGGTCCCACATTATGCCATCCTATTTATAATCCTACAACAACCCTCACCCTCAAAAATAGTCACTGACCAAGAAAAAAACACTACTACCCAGGATTTACCATTCTCCAACACCACCTAGAAGTGGCTCCCAGATCCTACAATCCTTACAAATTTTGCTACGAAACAAGACATCTCTGAGATATTCATTTCCACCCTGAACTTCAGGGTTGACATGCTTGAAGCTAACCATGAAGAAGTAAGAGATGAACTCTCCATGTCGAGGACACAACAACATCACAACAAGACATCATAGATTTCCTCAGGGAAAAAATTAACGATTTAGAAAACAGAAGCAGACGTAAAAATCTACGCCTGAGGAGCATTCCTGAATACCTACGGGGTCTATTCTCCATCTTAAAAGAATCCTCTTATACAGAAAACATTGTATGGGTGAGAGCACATAGGGTTCTCTGCCCCATCCTCCAGATACAGCTCCCCCCAGGGACATAATTAGGAGACTTAAAAACTTTCAAGAAAAAGAGATAATACTGGGGCCAATTTATCATAGTGTGAGTGGACATGATACAATATAGCGTATCACGTCTGCCACACATCGATAAATGTCGACAGCATACACTTGAACTGCTTGTGCAATGCTGCCCCTGCAGACAGGGGGTGTCAATCAGCCCAATCGTATTCGATCGGGTTGATTTCTGTCTGCTTCCTCAGAGCAGGCGGACAAGTTATGGAGCAGCGGTCTTTAAAAAACTTCTGTTTCCGGCGAGCCTGAAGGGGAAACAGGGGCATCAAGCTCCATTTGGAACTTGATAATTTGACCCCACTGAATCAAGTGAGAAGACATCAACCTGTTAAATACAGAGGAAATGTCATCCAACTATACCAAGACCTCTCAACCAGAACCTTACAGCAGAGAAAGGAGTTTGCCCCTCTCACAACACTGCTGAGAAACAAAAGGATCCCATATAGATGGGGATTCCCCACACAAATAATGGTACTTCAAGACAATCAAAGATTTTTCTGCAGAAACCCAGGAGATGCAGCAGCATTCTGCAAAGACTTGGGCCTTGATACACCTGTAGAATCTGTACAACCTCCCCCTTCACGACCTACAACTGCAAAAAACCAAGAAAAGTGTCAGACGAAACTTTCCCACAGGAAGAAAAATGCTCCTCCGACCATAAAAGGTGACAAACATCCCCATTCACCATGACTCTCCCTCTCACCTGGATCTGATATAGATAAGGACATACCATCACCTTAGCATATCGTATATAAAAGTTACAGAGACTTTAGCTTCCAGACGAACTCTGCCTTCTCAGGTAATATGTTTTTATTTCCATCTTTATTGCTGAAGGAGTGAACATTTTCTATAACTCTGATAAAATACTTAGGCACCCGTTGAATGTTACAATTAAACTCCTAAGTTAAATATTTCAAGAGACTGAAAAGTGACTCTATTCTCGCATCCCCCAATTTGTTTACTCACTTTTTATGTCTTATTGTAGACTGAGAGAACTGTTTTTGTTATTTAATGTTTTACACCAAGATAAGTTAAAATGTTATTTTTCACTTTATTATTTGTTGTATGTAGAACAGATAACTTATTTTATGTGTACTGTGATTGTACACATTTTCTCTATATGTTGCTGTTTAATTTAATAATTCAAGGTTATAGAAATCTCACCCACCATGACACAATCACAAACAGCTAGACCACACCGTCACCTTATTCTAATGATGCAAAATGCTAAGGGTTTTAACTCGCCAATCAAACGTTCAAAGGCTCTATCCAACATTGCTAAACGTCAGGTGGACATATTATTCCTGCAGGAGACCCACTCTAAGCGACACAAGGAACCTAAATATCTAGGGTCCACTTACACTCAACATTATCATAGCTCAGGACAGACAAAAAAAGGTGTTAGCATATTACTCAAAAAATCCCTTCCTTTCACGCTGATTCACAGATGTGCTGACACAGAGGGCAGATTCCTAGGACTCACGGGTTACTATATGGTAGGCCAGTCACTTTAATAAATGCCTATGCCCCTAACGTTAATCAGAAACTTGTTATTGACTCCTTCAACACGGACACTCTCACTTTTATGGAAAAACATCAAATAACACAAATTATATGACGCATGGGGACTCCTCCACCCGAGTACAAAGGACTGTAACTTCTTCTCGCACCCTAATAAAACCTACAGCCGAATTGATTACATCTTTACAAACCAAATCGGCCTTTCCCAAGTACGCCACAGCGAAATCACATCGACCTCATGGTCGGACCACTCAGCTTTACAACTACACAGTCACTGGTCAGAAACACCTCATAACCCATTTCTCTGGAAACTTAACGACACACTATTAGATAACATAGAAACAATAGACAAATTAAAACAATATCCCATCCACTCTCAACCAGATCGCAGATATGGAAGCACATAAAAGGGGTGAACTCATCAAACTACTATCCATAATGCGGAAAATGCAAAGACAATCCTATGATGACCTCACTACTAAACTTTCAGAATTAGACTTTTGTTTCCATAAAAAAAACAACATTCAAGGCTGCATTAAATGATTTCATTGCAATTTAGATACCAATCGTAGCAGCGCAGAACAAATAGTATGTTTCACTATGAAAGTAATAGAGCAGGTAAATTACTGGCGCGGGCCCTAAAAAGAAAAAACCTAAAAACAACATATTTTTGAACTTCACCCCCCCTAACAAAGCCCCCACTTAAAAACCACTAAGATATTTGCCCGAGAGTTCCTTACATACTACAGTGACCAATATAATATACAAACCACTCTATCATCTAAACTCAAGCTCTGAAAGAGAATCACAATTTATTCAAAACTGTCCTCTCCCAACCTTAACTGAAGGCCCAACTAACAGACCTGACCTCTCCCATAACAACACAAGAAATATTAACAGCCATTCAATCACTAAATAAAGGCAAGAGAGTCCAGGCCCTGGTGGATTCACCGCAAAATATTATCCACACCTTTTCTACAATATTAGCCCCACACTTGCAAACCATCTTCAATGAAGTATCAATTGGATCAAAATTCGTCCCTCTATGCTAGAGCCCATGTGGTAGTGGTCCCCAACTTGGAAAACCTCCTACTTCTTCCTCTCCCGGATCTAGTACACACCAACCAGGCTGGCTTCACCCCTTTTCGCGAGGCTAGGGACAACACAATAAAAATACTAAACATAATAGATTACTCTAATAAACATTGTATTCCCTCAGTGATCCTATCACTGTACGCTGAAAAAAGCCTTTGACCGCTTGAAAGTGGTCCTTCCTTGAAGCAACCCTTCTCAAGTTTGGTTTCAACAACAAATTTACTCATAAAATGTTTGCACTTTATAATAACCCTACAGCTAAAATAAATGACTCTATATCGCAAACCTTCAACATTAACAACGGGACAGACAAGGGTGCCCCCTATCCTCGGACATTGTTCCCATGATATTATAACGTATTCCAGATAGGCTCACACGAATACAAATTATCTTTATATGCAGAAGACATTCTACTTAAGTTAACAGACTTAAAATCCTCCTTACCCCTCCATTAATGTCTCTATTACATACTTATGGAAACATCACATTTCTGAGTCAACACAAATAAATTGGAATTTATCACTATAGGAACTTCGGCACAAGACTTATCCCCCCGAACAACCGAATTAAATTCAAACACCAAACCCAATGCTATCAAATACAAAGGCATCCACATCTCATCAAATCCTTGACAAACTAATCCCATGAAATTATACTCCCTAAAAAGCAAATATAACCACCACTCTTCAAAACTTGATCCTCCAAGCCAATCTCGTTTCTCTGTAGAATTAATGTTATCAAAATGATGATACTACCTAAGATACTATACTTTCTGCAGACACTACCGATCCCGCTACCCGAAAACTTACTACACCAATTTCAAAAACTCCTAAATGAATTTATTTGGCAACATAAATGCCCACACATAGCTACACAAACAATGTACAGACTTAAACATAAAATAGTGATATTAAACTCACTCAGTAGCACAGCACTACTGTCATGTGCAAGCCAGTACAAGGGTGCTGTAATCCCTTGGACAGTCACAAATCCACAAACGGGCAGCACCTTAAAGCAGATAAAAATCTTTATTCCTTCATGTCTGGGTTAAACACAGAGTGATGTTTCGGGTACAAAAACCCTTAATCATTCATAGCTCAAACCAAAATGATGTGCCCTTATATAGGCCCACCTACACTCAGGTGTTCAATCAACACCCCTAATTACAACAACACCTAGTGGATTATCTTATATTACAACATATATCATTCACAGTAATTCTATGTGTGTTATACATAGTGCAGGTAAGTTATTAAAAACAATATATAAATATTATAGCAAATATATACACATATATGGACCGCCAGTTTCCTTAACACTTTTTTTAGAAAAACATCATCCAAATAAACAATTTATAAACAACATTTAAACAGGTATAGTTACAGAGAGATTGCTAAAGAAATAAAGTATAATCCAATTCTTATTAAGACCCTGGGGTTGCATTGCGTTCAACTTATAAATCCAAAATGCCTCTTTCCTTTTAAGGATCAACTCCCTTTCACCTCCCCGCCTGGGATGTGACACTGCATCACTTATCTGAAAACGACTTGAACTAATATTATGGCCACACTGTAAAAATGACTAGATACCGGGGCCTCATGATTCTTGCACCTAATATTACTTTTATGTTGTACAATTCTATCACGGACCCTATGGGTGGTCTCCCGATATAAATCCTTCCATATGGACACTTTATAAGGTAAATTGCAAATTTAGTATTGCACTTATAAAACACCCCCTTATTTGATTTTTTTTACCCAGTATGAGGATGAACAAAAATGGGCCCTTTATCATAGAATTGCAGTTACCACATCCCAGGCACGGATAACAACCCTGATTCTTTCCTACTAAGTGACTCTGTTGTAACCTTTTTGTACTTCCAAGGTCTGTGTACACCAACTCATCCCTAAGCTTTCTTCTCCTTCTAAAGGCAGGCATAGGAGGTAATTCAAATTCAGCCACACCTGGGATGGCAACCTTGTAAGACAGACCAATGCTTTTTTATTGTTTTCATAATTTCACCACTATGGTTATTGTGATCCATAACAATATTAAGCATCTATTTTCCCTTTTAGGAGAGGGATCTACTGGAGACTGTACTCTAGCTAGTTCTCCCTGAATTAATCTTGTAGGGTAGCCTCTGTCTTAAAAATTTTTTGCCATGTCATTAAACCTCTTGTTTAGTGTACCTTTATCTGATACAATGCGTTGTACCCTCAGGAACTGACTTCTAGGCAAGGACTTCACAGTATTTCTGGGATGGAAACTCTGATAATGTAATAGCCCATTTTTATCAGTGGGTTTGACATATAGATCTGTACAGATTTTACCATCCCTGAAATATACAGTGGTATCCAAAAAATTAACCTCAACCTCACTAGCAGTCAAACAAAATTTAATAGAGTTGGTGCTCCCATTTAATTCCTTTATAAATTTTTCCAGGGTTCCAATGTCGCCATACCACACACCGAATATATCGTCTATGTACCGCCACCAGGTCGCTGCATGTTTAAGGAACAACGTGTTCTCATATACAAATTTCTCTTCATAGACATTCATAAATATATTTGCGTATGTGGGGGCGACATTGGAACCCATGGCCATTCCCTGTAGCTGAAGGAAGAATGAGTCTTGAAATAAAAAATAGTTTTGATATAGTAAAATCCTTAGCAAGTCCTCAAAAAACATTTTTTGTGCCTTGGAGTATTCATTACTGGCCCAGAGCACCTTCATTACTGCTGCTATCCCACTCTCATGTTTATTGCAGTGTACAGACTGCTCACATCCAAGGTGAAAAGTATACATTTGTCGTTAATGAGATTCAAATTGTGAATCTTATCCAAAAAATCTCCAGTATCTTTAATATAAGAGCTACCTAGGTACACAAGCGGTTGAAATACCTTTATCTAAAAAAATAGCTAAATTGAAAACACTTAATCTATACCGGCCACAATTAGCCTTACCCGGAGGGTTTGCAAGCCGCTTGTGCACCTTAGGTAAGGTGTAAAACACTGGAATACGTGGGTGGTCTATAATCAAAAAATCTGAAACATCCTTGGATATTAAACCCATTTGTAAAGCTTTTTTTACCACACAAGAAATCTCTTTTTGTATCATTAATGTAGGATCATATGGTAGCTCTTTATATACTTCCCCTTCGGACCAAATGGACTATGGATCTCGGCAATATACATACTTTTATTCATTATTGTTATAGCTCCGCCCTTATCAGTAGTTTTGATGATTAACTCTTTGTTGTTTTTCAGAGATTTTATTGCCTCTTTTTCTTTTTTAGAAATGTTATAGGCCTGATGTTCTCTTGCAAGTTTTTTATATAATTTATCCAAATCCCTCTTTACTAGTTCTATGTATGTGTTTACACTATGGTTAACATTAGATGGTATAAATTTACTTTTTTTCCTAAGAACAAATTTATTTAGACTAAGTATGGTATCATCATTGCCGCTTCCATTCTGGGGTGATTTACCAGAAAATAAACTTTTTAATTTAATAGATCTAAAGAATCTAAATAAATCTTGCTCAAATCTGAACAGATCAATATTCTGCATAGTGCTTTATGATAAACCTCTATTAAGGGCTGATTTTTGTTCTTCAGTAAGTGTACAGTCCGAAATGTTAATAATTAAGTCATTAGTTAGCAGTTCACTGCTGGGGTTACCCCCAATTGATGGTGTACAGTCAGTAAAGTTCTTGTTACCTTCCTTCAATATCTCCTGCCTCGTCCCGGTCTCCTCGAACCTCTCCGGATTGGTTGGGCTCTGCGTATTGTATCCTTTGTGGCCCTTGTGTTTGCTTCCACCCTGGTGGCCTCTCCTTCCGAATCCTCGGTTAAAAAACCAACTGACGAATCTGTTTCGCTTCCTGCAGCATTTTCTCCTTGCTGCCTGTATCTCGGATGCCATTGGTTGCGTGCTTCCCCTGTTTGTGGGCGGTGACCAAACTCCCGATCACAGGACCATCTGTAAACTTATTTGGTTTCATAATCCTCTGCATCCCTCTGGAACTTCGATCTCTTTCTGCTTTCCAATATTTTGTGATATTCAGCTTCTCCCTTTTCAACATTCTTTACCAGAGTGCTGTATGTGTCTACCGTCATCGTCTTGCTCAGCTCCTCCCTCAATCGAGCAACCTCCGTTTTTTGCTTAACTATTTCTTTCTGCAAGAACTCTACGGTAAGTATCATGAGGTCATAGGAACATTTATTAAGTATGCTGGTGAACAATTTACAGTACTCTTCATTGTTGGTCATTAAAGTGGGGCGCACATTCATCCAAAGACCCCTTGGGATTCGTTTTACCTTGCAGTACTCAGCATTACTGCATGCAGATCCAAAGCAGTGTGTTTCTTGATTTGTCTCTCAAATGACTTGCAATTTATCTCCGTCTCTGGTGTTTTTAAAAACTCACTCAAACCTTTTACTGAAGTCATGATTCTGGCAGCGTCCATATCTGTGTATCCAAACATAGGTAACCCAGTATCTTCTGGTTTGTCATCGTCAGACATTTCTGGACAGAGTGCACGTAACCAATTACAGCAACCAGCAAATAGTGATATTAAACTCATTCAGTAGCACAGCACTACTGTCAGGTGCAAGCCAGTACAAGGGTGCTGTAATCCCTTGACAGTCACAAATCCACAAACGGCAGCACCTTATAGCAGATAAAAATCTTTATTCCATCATGTCTGGGTTAAACAGAGTGATGTTTCAGGTACAAAACCCTTAATCATACATAGCTCAAACCAAATGGTGTGCCCTTATATAGGCCCACCTATACTCAGGTGTTCAATCAACGCCTAATTACAACACCACCTAGTGGATTATCTTATATTACAACATATATCATTCACAGTAATTCTATGTGTGTTATACATAGTGCAGGTAAGTTATTAAAAACAATATATAAATATTATGGCAAATATATACACAGATATGGACCGCCAGTTTCCTTAACACTTAGAATTACTGTGAATTATATATGTTGTAATAAGGGATTACAGCACCCTTGTACTGGCTTGCACCTGACAGTAGTGCTGTGCTACTGAGTGAGTTTAATATCACTATTTGCTGGTTGCTGTAATTGGTTACGTACACTCTGTCCAGAAATGTCTGACGATAACAAACCAGAAGATACTGGGTTACCTATGTTTGGATACACGGATATGGATGCTGCCAGAATCATGACTTCAGTAAAAGGTTCGAGTGAGTTTTTAAAAACACCAGAGACGGAGATAAATGGCAAGTCATTTGAGAGACAAATCAAGAAATACACTGCTATTGATCTGCATGCAGTAACGCTAACTGAATACTGCAAGGTAAAACGAATCCCAAGGGGTCTTCAGATGAATGTGCACCCCACTTTAATGACCAACAATGAAGAGTACTGTAAATTGTTCACCAGCATACTTAATAAATGTTCCTATGACCTCATGATACTTACCGTAGAGTTCCTGCAGAAAGAAATAGTTAAGCAAAAAACGGAGATTGCTCGATTGAGGGAGGAGCTCAGCAAGACGATGACGGTAGTCACATACAGCACTCTGGTAAAGAATGTTGAAAAGGGAGAAGCTGAATATCACATAATATTGGAAAGCAGAAAGAGATCGAAGTTCCAGAGGGATGCCGAGGATTATGAAGCCGGATTCGTTTACAGATGGTCCCGTGATCGGGAGTTTGGTCACCGCCCACAAACAGGGGAAGCATGCAACCGATGGCGTCCGAGATACAGGCAGCAAGGAGAAAATGCTGCAGGAAGTGAAACAGATTCGTCAGTCGGTTTTTTAACCAAGGATTCGGAAGGAGAGGCCACCGGGGTGGCCGCAAATACAAGGGCCACAAAGGATACAATACCCAGAGCCCAACCAATCCGGAGAGGTTCGAGGAGACCCGGACGAGGCAGGAGATATTGAAGGAAGGTAACGAGAACTTTACTGACTGTGCACCATCAATTGGGGGAACCCCAGCAGTGAACTGCTAACTAATGACTTAATTATTAACATTTCGGACTAAGCACTTACTGAAGAACAAAAATCAGCCCTTAATAGAGGTTTATCATAAAGCCCTATGCAGATATTGATCTGTTCAGATTTGAGCAAGATTTATTTAGATTCTTTAGATATATTAAATTAAAAAGTTTCTTTTCTGGTAAATCACCCCAGAATGGAAGCGGCAATGATGATACCATACTTAGTCTAAATAAATTTGGTCTTAGGAAAAAAAGTACATTTATACCATCTAATGTTAACCATAGTGTAAACACATACATAGTACTAGTGAAGAGGGATTTGGATAAATTATATAAAAAACTTGCAAGAGAACATCAGGCCTATAACATTACTAAAAAAGAAAAAGAGGCAATAAAATCTCTGAAAAACAACAAAGAGTTAATCATCAAAACTGCTGATAAGGGCGGAGCTATAACGATAATGAATAAAAGTATGTATATTGCCGAGATCCATAGTCATTTTTCCCAAGGAGAAGTATATAAAGAGCTACCATATGATCCTACATTAATGATACAAAAAGATATTTCTTGTGTGGTAAAAAAAAAGCTTTACAAATGGGTTTGATATCCAAGGATGTTTCAGATTTTTTGATTATAGACCACCCACATATTCCAGTGGTTTACACCTTACCTAAGGTGCACAAGCGGCTTGCAAACCCTACGGGTAGGCCAATTGTGGCCGGTATAGATTAAGTGTTTTCAAATATAGCTATTTTTTTAGATAAAGTATTTCAACCGCTTGTGCACCTAGGTAGCTCTTATATTAAAGATACTGGAGATTTTTTGGATAAGATTCACAATTTGAATCTCATTAATGACAAATGTATACTTTTCACCTTGGATGTGAGCAGTCTGTACACTGCAATAAAACATGAGAGTGGGATAGCAGCAGTAATGAAGGTGCTCTGGGCCAGTAATGAATACTCCAAGGCACAAAAAATATTTTTTGAGGACTTGCTAAGGATTGTACTATATCAAAACTATTTTTTATTTCAAGACTCATTCTTCCTTCAGCTACAGGAAATGGCCTTGGGTTCCAATGTCGCCCCCACATACGCGAATATATTTATGAATGTCTATGAAGAGAAATTTGTATATGAGAACACGTTGTTCCTTAATCATGCAGCGGCCTGGTGGCGGTACACAGACAATATATTCGGTGTGTGGTATGGCGACATTGGAACCCTGGAAAAATTTATAAAGGAATTAAATGGGAGCACCAACTCTATTAAATTTTGTTTGACTGCTAGTGAGATTGAGGTTAATTTTTGGATACCACTGTATATTTCAAGGATGGTAAAATCTGTACAGATCTATATGTCAAACCCACTGATAAAAATGGGCATTTACATTATCAGAGTTTCCATCCCAGAAATACTGTGAAATCCCTGCCTAGAAGTCGGTTCCTGAGGGTACAATGCATTGTATCAGATAATGATAGACTTAAGAGGTTTGATGACATGGCAAAAAATTTGAAGACAGAGGCTACCCTACAAGATTAATTCAGGGAGAACTAGCTAGAGTACAGTCTCCAGTATTGATCCCTCTCCTATAGACGCTTAATATTGGTTATGGAAAACAATAACCATAGTGGTGAAATTATGAAAACAATAAAAAGCATTGGTCTGTCTTACAAGGTTGCCATCCAGGTGTGGCTGAATTTGAATTACCTCCTATGCCTCCCTTTAGAAGGAGAAGAAATCTTAGGGATGAGTTGGTGTATACAGACCTTGGAAGTACAAAAAGGTTACAACAGAGTCACTTAGTAGGAAAGAATCAGGGTTGTTATCCGTGCTTGGGATGTGGTAACTGCAATTCTATGATAAAGGGCCCAATTTTTGTTCATCCTCTTACTGGTAAAAAATTTCAAATAAGGGTTTTTATACGTGCAATACTAAATTTGCAATTTACCTTATAAAGTGTCCATGTGGAAGGATTTATATCGTGGAGACCACCCGTAGGGTCCGTGATAGAATTATACAACATAAAAGTAAAATTAGGTGCAAGAATCATGAGGCCCCGGTATCTAGTCATTTTTTACAGTGTGGCCATAATATTAGTCAAGTCCGTTTTCAGATAATTGATGCAGTGCCACATCCCAGGCGGGGAGGTGATAGGGAGTTGATCCTTAAAAGGAAAGAGGCATTTTGGATTTATAAGTTGAACGCAATGCAACCCCAGGGTCTTAATAAGGAATTGGATTATACTTTATTTCTTTAGCAATCTCTCTGTAACTATACCTGTTTAAATGTTGTTTATAAATTGTTTAAAATTATTTGGATGATATTTTTCAAAAAAAGTGTTAAGGAAACTGAGGGTCCATATCTGTGTATATATTTGCGATAATATTTATATATTGTTTTTAATAACTTACCTGCACTATGTATAACACACATAGAATTACTGTGAATGATATATGTTGTAATATAAGATAATCCACTAGGTGGTGTTGTAATTAGGTGTTGATTGAACACCTGAGTGTAGGTGGGCCTATATAAGGGCACATCATTTGGTTTGAACTATGTATGATGAAGGGTTTTGTACCCGAAACGTCACTCTGTTTAACCCAGACATGATGGAATAAAGATTTTTATCTGCTATAAGGTGCTGCCGTTTGTGGATTTGTGACTTAAAGGGACACTGAAACAAATTTTTTTCTTTTGTGATTCAGATAGAGCGTGCAATTTTAGGAAACTTTCTAATTTACTTTTATTATCTATTTTTCTTCGTTCTCTTGATATCTTTATTTGAAAAAGAAGGCATCTAAGCTATTTTCTTGGTTTAGAACTCTGGACAGCACTTTTTTATTGATGGATGAATTTATCCACCAATCAGCAAGGACAACCCAGGTTGTTCACCAAAAATGGGTCGGCATCTAAACTTACATTCTTGCATTTCAAATAAAGATACCAAGAGAATAAAGAAAATTTGATAATAGGAGTACATTAGAAAGTTGCTTAAAATGTCATGCTCTATCTGAATCACAAAAGAAAATTTTTTGGTTCAGTGTCCCTTTAAACATAAAGGTGGACTAGGAGTTCCCAATCTCTCACTATACCGCAATGCAATATTCTTAACACGAATAGTAGATTGGTGCAAGCATAGCCTCCATAAGGTATGGGTGACTCTGGAACACAACATGATTAGTTCTACACAGCTAGGTGGCCCATGCTGGCTCCCAATCACACGTAAAAAAAACTATAGCACCACCCTACCTAATAATTGAAACATTTAAAGTATGGGACAACATTCTACAAAAATATAAAACCATTTCTACCCAATATTCCCCACTCACGCCTATACTAAATGACCCAAAATTCATGTTACAACATCCCTGGACAATAACAATTATCCCTACATTACAGCAGGCTTACACGTGCTATACCCTTCTACAAAATGATAAATTAAAGTCAAAAGAGGAAATCATAGAACTTCTGGGACCCAAATTTGACAACTGGTTCAAATACCAACAACTTTCACAATATCTTTCAACTCACCCTGATAGAACAAACCTACGTCAGAACCTCACACCCGACGAAACACTCTGCCTTCTCCCGCACCCACATACAGGTATTCTATCAATACACACAAATAAGCCCCCTTCATACACCCACAAATGGGGAACTAGGGAAAAAACAAACACTACAGATTTGAGGTACCATTTTTAGACAAATTAGTTTGTCTGCCTCATCCATTTTCACTAAAATCAAAAGAATGGAAAACAGCACACCTCTATCTTCTTTTGTGGGGCACGGAGTAACAGACTTGCCAGGTCTCTGTAAAATCCACAAACTTCAAAAAACTCCAGCCACCATCTTCATTTAAAAGACCTTTATTATCTTATCCTGGGTCCATCCATTTTCACATCGGAAATGAATATGAAACTTCTTTGCAGATGGCACTACACCCCTGATAGGCTCAACAAAATGAATCCCAAATACCCATCAGATTGTTGGTGAGGATGTGGTCACTGAGGCACATTCATTCACATATGGTGGGAATGCCCTATAGTACAAATATATTGGTCCAACATCAAAAAAGAAATTGACCAAACACTAGACATATCATTACCTTTATGCCCATGAATATTCATTTTCAATCACCTTCCGCCTATAATATATTTGCTGAGATTAAAAATGTTCATAATCATGATAAACACAGCCAAAAGTTATATCCCATCCAACTGGAAAAAAGTGATACCTCCCAAATGTACAATTCTGGAAAGATAGAGTCTCTTCTTACCTACAGATGGAAAAATATCACTATGCTAATAACAAAAAACTGGAGGATTACTCCTCCATTTATGTTATATGGAAAGAATACCTTCATTCATCATGCCCAACAACTAACTAATAACCCAGTAGTTTTCTTATAAATATAGAAACACACTATCTCAGTGAAGCCCTTTTAAAATGTACCCTCGGACTAGTGTTAAATTAGACCCTAAAGTTTTACCCATCTTCCACACGTGTAATACATAAATGTCATCACCACTCACGCAGAACCTAACTATGGCCTTATTTACAGCACACGATTCAATATGAAAAGACATATGAAAATATTACTGTTTAAGCTTTTTACAACCACTGTATCTTTAAACAAATGTATATGCTTATTAGTTGTTGAACATGAAACGTTTTTCATGATGTAAAACCTATATTTTTCATGAAAGAAACATTTGGAAAAAAAAAAAAAGTACACTGACTGATCCTATAGAATATTGTTCAATTAGGAGATAACAATGAGTCGCACCAGCATGAGAGGGCGGGATAGAACAACAGCACCACCCCATCCTGCAACAGACCGTTACATAAATGTAGCTAATAATCTAAAACCCAGTCACTATCATACACACACACAGTCTCACACACACATTATCATACACACATATTCAGACACACACACACACACTGTCATACATACATATTCTCACACATACATACACACACACACACTGTCATACATACATATTCTCATACATACATACACACACACTGTCATACATACATATTCTCACACATACATACACACACACACACTGTCATACATACATATTCTCACACATGCATACACACACACACACACTGTCATACATACATATTCTCATACATACACACACACTGTCATACATACATATTCTCACACATACATACACACACACTTACTGTCATACATACATATTCTCACACATACACACACACACTCACTGTCATACACACATATTCACTCACACACTCTATCATACAAAAATATTCCTACACTCATTATCATGCACACATATTCTCACGCACACACACTCCCTGTCATACACACATACTCTCACACACACATATTATCATACACACCTATTCTCACACACACTGTCATACACACATATTCTCACACATACACATACACACACACACACTCACTGTCATACACACATTTTCTCACACACTCACTATCATACACATTCTCATACACATATTCTCACACACACTCACTCACTCACTTTCATACACATATTCACACACACACTCATCAAACACACATACTCTCACACATATATTATCATACACACCTATTCACACACACACACACACACACACAATCACTGTGATACACACATATTCTCTCACACACACACACTCACTGTCATACACACATTTTCTCACACACTCACTATTATACAAATTCTCACACACACTCATTATACCCACATAATCACTGTCATACAAACTCTTGCACACACTCATTATACACAGTCATCCACACATATTCACCCACACTCACAATCATACACACATACTTTCACACCTGCTCACTATCATACGCATATGTCACACACACTCACTGTCATACACACTCTCTCACACACACTTATTATCATACACACTCACTATCACACACATGCTCTCACACCTGCTCACTATAATATACATATGTCACACACACTTGCTGTTATACACACTCTCTCACACACACTCATTATCATACACACTATCATACAAACATAATCTCACACACAGTGTCATAATACTCTCACACACACATTTACAGCCATACACACATACTCTCACACCTGCTCACTATCAAACACATAGACCAGTAAAATTCCTACCTTAAGGCAATTCAATTAATTTTCACAGAAACTAAAACAAATTTCCTATGTACACAGTAGTATACATACACAAGGCATACTTAGAAGAAAATTAGCTCACTCACTACCTATACAACAAGAAATTTGGTAAACCTTTGGAATTACTTAAACTATAGAACCCTAGGTCTGCATACTGAGCAGGAATATCCTAATTGAATAATCTTGTTCGATCACCTCTGCTGGGGCATTTTCAAAGTTTTTGTAGTCCTTGAGAACTGATATCAGACACCCTTGCCCAGTTCTGTGTATACTTTGCATTATACTATTTATTATAGCTACCATTCCTCTTTTTTTAATTCATACCAATGTTTTGGATATAATGAAAGCACTTTTTTTTTTAGGTTGATGCTTTGGCCTGGGTTTTGTGTTTCCATTATGAAACTTGAAAACCAGCTGACTCTTTGTGCAGATGTAAGTCACAAGGTTCTCCGGGATGAAACTGTCTTGGAATTCCTAGGGGACCTGTTCTCAAAAACTCCAAAAGAGAGATTCACTGACGTATGTGAAAAGGAGCTGCTAGGACTTGTTGTGTTAACCAGGTGAGGAATCAAATGGCTGTTATTATACTAAAGTTAATCACATAATCTTATATTTTATGAAGCCCAGATGCCATACATAGGACCTAGAAAACGAGAAGGGTGTCTCGGCTAACAAGTATAATTTTCCCTTTAGCAGTGATGGGAAGAAAACACTCTTTATCCAGAAGATGCTCTTTTTTCATAGACAAAGCATTGGCATACTAAGTAATGCCATATGGTATAATGTCTAATCTCTCCCTTGGTGCACGAATAGGCTGTAATCCCACATGCACAGTATAGTCATTGGCCCCCATTTAAGAAGCTACAGGCAGGCAGGCAAAGTTCACAGGCAGGGAACCTGTCAGCCCAGGCTTGCTGCTAGTGATGCAAGTATAAAAAAATAGTCTCCTCTGCTGGCCAGCAACAGCTCTCAGAATTTTTTTTGTTTCCACCTAGTCACTATTTTTTTTTAACAATCT
Source organism: Bombina bombina (assembly GCF_027579735.1). Taxonomy (NCBI): domain Eukaryota; kingdom Metazoa; phylum Chordata; class Amphibia; order Anura; family Bombinatoridae; genus Bombina; species Bombina bombina. The sequence continues at coordinate 1,180,528,260 of NC_069501.1, read as the reverse complement.
TGACCATGCAGAATTCTGTTGAAAGGAATAACAATGAGCCCTCCCATTAATTTGTTAATGACTGATAGATGGGGTTGGAGGTACTGTAGGTTCGGGTACCTATAGAGGGTCCTGGGATTTTAGGGGCTTTTACTTTGGTGGGAAATCATGGTTAGTGTGAATGACATTTAAGGGCTTGCTCAGTAGTTGAGGTGTGTATGAAGGTTGCAGATGAATTTCATTGTGTTGAGGCACTGGTTGGGTCTTAACATCCTCTGAAATACTGTTAAGTACATATTCCTATATAACTCAGTGTGTAGATCCTTTATTTTTAATCCATCCTTGTTAAGTTTTATGCTACCTTGCAGCCCGTACAAGGAGTTTACATCACATAAAGGCAGCTGAAATGAGCATTTTGCAGCTTGAAACAAGGTGAAATGCGTACTTATGCATATGAGGAGGTTTTGTATGCTCCTTGGTTATAGTCTATGTGCCTTTCACTGCAGTTTTATTTCATTGTGATTGAAACCATCATTTATCATCTTCACCCCCCAAAAAATTGGTCCCTTCTATTATTCTATTTTGATGAATGGTCTCTGTTTTCTGCTTAAATTTTCTTATGGGTATTGCATTTTGCAGTAATCTATATGGAAGCTGAATGATAATGGGAAAATGTGCTAAATCATCTCTAAACTTGTTCTTCAACCAGTTAGGGATATGGGGAAGGCCCAATTTTTTAACCAAGCCCTACCCCATTTTTTATTATGTTCTCATACATTGAAGATGAAAGCTGTGGAGTTGCCAGGAAGGCAAGGAGGCTCTAGTCCTCTCATCATAATGGCTGCCCTCGACTGTGGCTTCCCACCACCACTCTGCCCAGGCACTGCAGCAATTCCAGCTGTCCCCTCCTGCTAGTGCCGGATTTATAATTAGGCAGAGTAGGCATGTGCGTAAAGGCGCCCTCCATAGATGGGCACCTGTCTCTACCTATTATCAATACCAGTCATCTTAAAATTAGCTTCCTGAAACCACCGTAGTGAGGAGAGCTGGAAAAATGATAACAGGTAGTTCCCATTCAGCTAAAGAACCTCTGATGTCAGAGCTTGCTGCTTCCTGCACTTTCTATAATTTGTTAGCACCAGTCATGTGCCTACTCTGACATCACAAGTGACTTAGGTGTATGGGAAGTAGCTGCTACCCACAATATGATGGCTTCATGTAGGTAACTATAAGCACATTATTATTTATAATAAATAATATAATATAAAATAATTTATGTTCTAATAGGGTCTGCACCATATTATTGATGTTATTATAAGTTAAACAATATGATTTTTTTAGCCCCCACAAATAAAAGTCTGTAACTATACGTAAGCACAAATGTGTTTCTAGTTGGTAACGTCTCTTTATAATTCAATATATCTTTATTCTTCATAAACTAAATACAGGATTTACATTGTACGTTCTCGTAAACTTACCCCTGATGAAAGTATGGGCCTGGGGGAGTGCTGTTATTTCACTTAGTTAAGGTCGCTGGCACATCGGTGAATGGGGAGGGCGAGAGTGCTTCAGATTTTGGTGCCTACAGGCACCTGGGCTGTAAATCCGGCCCTGCCTCCTACAGCACGCCCAGCACCACCAGTAGCACGCCAAGTACAGCTAATGAGACGCTTGACCCCACCAATGACATGCCCATTCTTAACCTCCAGTCTAGGCCCCATCCACAAATCACTGGTGGGCCTCTTGGAAGTACCCCCAAGAAGAAATTTCTGAGGACGCCACTTGATCAAAGACTCTGTCATTAAGCCCTCCTCAAAGTCTTGATTGATGAATTGCTTATCAAGAGATAATTTGGCATCAGAAGAATTACTGTATAGCAGTGATCACAATCACATGCAATTTCACTCTGCCCTGCCACTACTGGTTAATAATTAATATTAGATATGAATCTGCTTAAAAAGACATTCAATTCAATTTGAAATGTTTAGTAGTGCATTTTGAATTTATTTTAAATTATTTTGCAGCATTATTCTATATGCAGAAAGATTTCTAGACATGTTGTAATATTTTTTACAGGCATATACTTGGTGCCTTGCATACTGAAGAAAACAGAAAACCTGTGATAAATCTTCTAGCAAGCATTTTTTGCAAATGCAAGCATAATGCAAACATGCTGTGCATTTTAAATTCCTTTAAAGTTACATAAAAGTAAAAAATGATATCGCTTTATCTCTAGAGACAGTTCTTTAGTGACATATATCTTTTTATTTCTTTTTTAACACAACAGGCAGTAAGGAAAGTGTTGTGGTATTCATATAACCTAAACACAAGTCGTGTAATTATTATAAAAATACACACTTTGTGAAGTATTATTGTGACAATCACATATTAAAATATTTTACTAAAAATGCAGATAATTAATAGGATCCTCTTGTCCTTGCTGTATTATTGCACAATATTCCCAAAGATCAAAGAGGCGCTACACTTAGCTAGGAGCAAATACACACAAAAGGATATATAATCACATCAGTCAGTCAGGAATGAGTTTCTCTTTCTATAATGTTGGAAGAGGTGCTGCTTTTTTTCACAGGCCGGGGTAGTTCTCAGATCTTTTACTGTTTACTAAATCACAAAGAATAAGAACAAGCACATCTGCAACTCATTGTTATCAATTTATTACAAAGGTATGCACACAAGTAAAATTGTACTTACTAGATTAAAAGTGTATAACAGCACATCACAATGCGAGGAAAGTCTACCTTCACACTTATGATGTCATAGGGATCAATCAGGATCACTGTATATACATTCACCCACAGTTATTGTCCACTGTGCTAATGCAGGTAATTCACAGAGTTATAATGCACAGATACGAAAGTCGCCTGCACCGTCACTACGCGTTTCAACTGCTCCCCGCACAGTCTTTCTCAAGAGAACTTAATGGCTTGTTTTCATGCTGTGTACCAGGCAACTTTTAAATACCCCAACTATTGTATTCCATGCCCTAATCACCGCATCGGCTATTTGCTGCGTCATCGCCATCGTCATGAGGTCACGTGGCTACCGTCACCAATCTGGAGGCTTCATCCTACTAGTTAGTTATTGTATCCGATGTAATAGTAGCATTTTTAATCAACAAATCCACTTGTTGATTTTTCTCTGTGCCGCCTTTGACAGCTCAGTATACACACCAGTATTTTGACCAGTGGAACGAATATGTTCCCTTTATGTCAAAAAACTAGATCAGCCGGGTTATTTTACATGATACTTTACCTCATGTGTTTAAAACTAACATTATCCCCTCTTCATCATACATTATCCACCATTCGTCATTTACAGTTCTATTGATATACTATTCAGCAAATAAATAATATAAAAAAAAGATTTTTTTATATAAAATTACAACTTCAAAATGATAATCATACAGAATAATGTCAAAGAAGAGTACCGGATGATATTCAGCGCTAGTTTTAAAGTCCAATAACAGATATTGTGGAGTAAATTAATTGAATACCATATACTATATACTAAAATAGGTAAAATTATAGACATATTGATCTTATAATGGTATAAGAATATAACAATATAGTCAAATGTATGTATATACACATAGTCACAAATGTATGTATATACAGGTAGTCACAAATGTATGTATATACACGTAGTCACAAATGTATGTATAAACACGTAGTCACAAATGTATGTATAAACACGTAGTCACAAATGTATGTATATACACGTAGTCACAAATGTATGTATATACACGTAGTCACAAATGTATGTATATACACGTAGTCACAAATGTATGTATATACACGTAGTCACAAATGTATGTATAAACACGTAGTCACAAATGTATGTATATACACTTAGTCACAAATGTATGTATATACACGTAGTCACAAATGTATGTATATACAGGTAGTCACAAATGTATATACACGTAGTCACAAATGTATGTATATACACGTAGTCACAAATGTATGTATATACACGTAGTCACAAATGTATGTATATACACTTAGTCACAAATGTATGTATATACACGTAGTCACAAATGTATGTATATACACGTAGTCACAAATGTATGTATATACACGTAGTCACAAATGTATGTATATACACGTAGTCACAAATGTATGTATATACACTTAGTCACAAATGTATGTATATACACGTAGTCACAAATGTATGTATATACACGTAGTCACAAATGTATGCATATACACGTAGTCACAAATGTATGTATGTACACGTAGTCACAAATGTATGTATATACACGTAGTCACAAATGTATGTTTCTACACGTAGTCACATATGTATGTTTCTACACGTAGTCACAAATGTATGTATATACACTTAGTCACAAATGTATGTATATACACTTAGTCACAAATGTATGTATATACACGTAGTCACAAATGTATCATGTATGTATATACACTTAGTCACAAATGTATGTATATACACGTAGTCACAAATGTATGTATATACACGTAGTCACAAATGTATGT